>NW_026968087.1:0-131000 GCF_028390025.1 Pseudophryne corroboree | reverse complement strand
TCATCAGGGTGGTGCTGCTGCTGGGGGCAGGTTGCTGCCTCAGTCTCCTAGTTGGTGCTGCGATTGGAGGGGGTACTGCTTCCCTGTGCTGCCACTGTCTCCCGGATCATCGTGCCGCTGGCTGAATTGCAGCTTGACGCTACTGCTGCCGGGAGTAACAGCTTCCTGACTGTTGTTGCTGGTGGCTGCCTACTGCTCATTGCCGCCGGAACACTGACCGGCTCGGCAGTGATGCTGGCGGAGGAGTAGTGGCGGTGGGGTGGTGCCTGCTCCCTTCCCTCGAGCATGCCGCAGTGTAAAAAAATAAATAATAGAGAGCATACCAGGGTGAGAGTCTGTATGGATCACAGTGATTACACGGGGCACAGCATAAGGACACCTTGCTGTGAGGGGCTCTGCCCACACAGATTGCTGCACCCTCTCTGATGTCAGCCGCTGCCCTCTCGTTCTCTGGGCGGCCAGTTCCAGTGTGAGGTAGGAGAGGAAGAGAACACACAGGTGTTAGGCGCCGTGGTCCGCGATGTCCTCGCGGCCCGGCGCCTAGCAACTAGGGACGCCGAGCGTGCTAGCCGCCGGCTCCCTAGCAACGCTAGGACGCCGGGCGCGCTGAGCCGCCTGGACCCTAGCAACGGGGACGCCACGGACGGACTGCGCTCCCCTTGCAGGGTCAATCAAGTGAACTACACACACACACTTGTCTTCTGGTCGTGCAGCAAGGCAGCTGCACGGCATTGTGCTAATCAGGCTCTGAACTTCTGATTGAAGGACTCCCTGCTAAATACCTTCTCAGTGCTTCACACAGACGCCGGTAATAGCTTCCTGCATGCTGCTTTGGTTTGCTGACGTCTGTTCCAGTTCTGCTGTGTCCGGTCATTCCTGTCCTCAGAGTTCCTGAATCTTAGTGTTGTCATCTCTTCCCAAGGAGTCTTCCAGTCCTCATTTACCCGCAACAGTCGCTAGAGGATCTCGTGTGGTTTTCGTGAGTGGCGGCTCTGCCGCGTGCTGCGGCCTAGGCCGCTTTATTTTGTATTCTGTGTTGCTGCATTTGCGGAGGTTTACGCTCCCACACTCCTCTCCGGAACTCGCCGGTGCCGGGTAGAAGAGTGGACAAGTGGGTATTTTGGTTGTCCTTTTCCCTGGCGGTTTTCCGCACATACTCTAGTTTAAAGTTAGTTTTGAGCCCCTGGCTTTGTTGTTTAGTAGAGGGCCCCTTGTTATCACCCTGTCTCGGATTTCTCTTTGTCTCCCATTAAGACCTGAGGGGGCATCGGAGTTGGGCAGACGTAATCCGCCCTTCAAACGCGGCGGCCATGGGCCCAAGCAACCATAGTCTCGCAAGAGATTTCTGACAGCACGGGCGAGACAACGGAGATAGGGCGCCAGGGGCTATTCCCGTTCCCACTCCCTTTCCAAGCATTACGTTCCAGTACTCAGGTCCTTGCTATAAGATATCCCCAGACCAGAGTATTGGAATCATAACAGGAGAGCAGCCCTGATATATAACAGAGGTGGAAGTTCTATAGGCAGCAGAGACGGAGACCAGCCAGCCAGTCTCCCAGTGCCCTGATCACTACACGCCGCCAGCACAGCATTACAGGAGGGTCCTATAGTGCTGCCCTGAGCTAACAGGTGTGTGTACCAGTGTGCTGCGCCCTGGTGTCTCTGAGAGGGGTGAGGTCACCGTGCCGCTTTAGTATATGGCTTTTCCTTAGTACTGTAGGTTACAGCCCTGCACTAGTAGTGGCAACTCTGCCCTATGTGAACCTGTGAGGTTATTTTCCTATTTACAGAATAACCGGGGAGAAGGCGGCCATATTGCGGCTCTCAAGAGAAGGCACTCTAGTACACCCCCTGCTGGCGGCCACTGCGCCGGCGCAACAAATTGAAATGCCCGATCTCTATAATGGGGCATATTTCTCTTAATTAAAAAAAACCTGTAACTTTCTGAAAAACCACAACCCCAAAAGGCACTTCACAGGGACATGCTCTATCTAATAAAACAAACCCCAAGTCATATATATATATATATAATAAGATTTTACTCACCGGTAAATCTATTTCTCGTAGTCCGTAGTGGATGCTGGGACTCCGTAAGGACCATGGGGAATAGCGGCTCCGCAGGAGACTTGGCACAACTAAAGAGAGCTTTAGGACTACCTGGTGTGCACTGGCTCCTCCCCCTATGACCCTCCTCCAGACCTCAGTTAGGATACTGTGCCCGGATGAGCTGACACTAAGGAAGGATTTTGAATCCCGGGTAAGACTCATACCAGCCACACCAATCACACCGTACAACTCGTGATATTATACCCAGTTAACAGTATGACAACAACGGAGCCTCTGCACAGATGGCTCTCAACAATAACCCTTTTGTTAACAATAACTATGTACAAGTACTTGGGATGGGCGCCCAGCATCCACTACGGACTACGAGAAATAGATTTACCGGTGAGTAAAATCTTATTTTCTCTGACGTCCTAAGTGGATGCTGGGACTCCGTAAGGACCATGGGGATTATATCAAAGCTCCCAAACGGGAGGGAGAGTGCGGATGACTCTGCAGCACCGAATGAGCGAACTCCAGGTCCTCCTCAGCCAGGGTGTCAAACTTGTAAAATCTTGCAAATGTGTTTGACCCCGACCAAGTAGCAGCTCGGCAAAGTTGTAAAGCAGAGACCCCTCGGGCAGCCGCCCAAGAAGAGCCCACCTTCCTCGTGGAATGGGCTTTTACTGATCTAGAATGCGGCAGTCCCGCCGCAGAATGACAGTCCTGTACCACAAATCTGAGGTACTCCTGGTGAGGAGAGTAAATGGGGACATGCAGGTAAGCATCCTTGATGTCCAGTGATACCATGTAATCCCCTTCCTCCAGGCTTGAGATAACCGCCCTGAGCGATTCCATCTTGAACTTGAACCGTTTTATATACGTGTTCAAAGATTTAAAATTTAAAATGGGTCTCACCGAACCGTCCGGTTTTGGTACCACAAACATTGTGGAATAGTAACCCCTTCCTTGTTGAAGGAGGGGTACCTTGACTATCACCTGCTGCAAATACAGCTTGTGAATTTGCCTCTATCACAGCCTCCCTGTCCAAGGGAGATGTTGGCAAGGCAGATTTTAGGAAACGGCGAGGGGGAGACGTCTCGAATTCCAGCTTGAATCCCTGAGACACTACTTGTAGAATCCAGGGATCCACCAGTGAGCAAGCCCACTGATTGCTGAAGCACTTGAGACGGGCCCCCACCGCACCTGGCTCCACCAGTGGAGCCCCAGCGTCATGCTGTGGACTTAGCGGAAGCGGGGGAGGACTTTTGTTCCTGGGAACTGGCTGTATATATATATATATATATATATATATATATGCACACACACTCATGTATATACATGTATACACAAATACACGTATGTACATGTTTATGTATGTATAATACACTGATAGAGTACATTATATTTATGAATTAATTGCTTCCCGATTCTGCAGCAGCATCATCAGCACCATCAGTGTTACTCACAGTCACTTCACACTGACTGCTGCACAACACATCACTTAATTTCCGGGCCGCCCGCCACCTGGTGAAGAGACATGGGAGATGAAGGACCAGCAGTGCCACGTTGAGCGGAAGTATTGTGAATTAGTTACCCACACACTCCTTGTGACACCTGCTCCCCGTCTGCCCTCCCACCCGCCGCCTGCCATCCGGAACCAGCACTGACAAGTAAGTCTCAGCAGAATGTGTCTGCCGGCGGCTCCCAGTCCCCCCTAGAGGAACACTGCCAGTGGTGTGGCAGCCGCGGCACACTAGGACTGAGAGACCGCAGCGGGAGGAAAGCACGGGTGGGGGGAGGAGAGCATAGGCGGACATCACCACGTCACATTGCAAGGTGACACCAGTCCCCCCAGTGAGGCCGCCGACGAATGCACTCAGCATAGTATTAGCAGCAGGCAGAGGGGGGGCGGGCGCAGCGGTGGTGGGAGGTACGGAAATGAGCTACAGGCTAGGCTCCACCGATCACACACTCAGCGATCACTGTGCCACAGCAAGCGTGGCGTGCAGCGGTGCTGGACATTAGGGAGTGCCTGTGCGCACCAGGCACCCCCTGTACGCATGCCTATGCGCTACCACCCCCCATATGCCACACTACATCACTATGCTATAGCCCTCCCATATGCTGCACTTCATAGTTACACTATACCCCCCATACAACATACTACATCACCACACTACACTACTCACAATAAAATTAAAACATCCCAGTTCCTCATTCTTAATGAGCTCACGTGAGTTCTCTCCCCAACGGAGCTCCAGACCAAGTAACAATGAAGACACCAGCAGCGTGTAGGGGGCAGGCCTGGTCCACTTGTCAGGAGAGAGCAGTCACTGGAGGGTAAGAAGGGGGCGGGGCCTAGTCCTACAGACGGGAGAGAGCACAGACAGGAGAGAGCAAGGTACAGGGGTAGAAGGGGACGGCTGATGTGAAGAAGGGGGCGGGGCCTATTCTTGCATCCTTTCAAAATTCGACTTTTTAAAATTCGACATTTGACAAATTCGACTTTTCTGCAATGGTACAAATGCGGCAATTCAACAAAAGTATATTCAATTGAAGTTTGTAAATTCGACAACAGTGCTTTTAAACAGTAAATTCGTCATTTTCAATCCGCCACACTTTGCAGGCGGAATCTAATAAAAAATAATATTTTTTTGGGGTAATAGCATATCTATTTATATTAGAAGGGATTAGGTACTTGGTTTGTCTTTTTTGGAGGCACAAGTATTATTTATATATTTTTTAAAAGATTATTATTATTATTATTTTTTTTTAAATGGAATGTGAAAAACCCGGAAAAGAAAAATTGCGTGGGGTCCCCCCTCCAAAGCATAACCAGCCTCGGGCTCTTCGAGCCGGTCCTGGTTCTAAAAATCCGGGGGGAAAACGGACAGGGGATCCCCTGTATTTTTAAAACCAGCTCCGGGCTCTGCGCCTGGTGCTGGTGCAAAAAATACGGGGGACAAAAAGAGTAGGGTCCCCCATTATTTTTACACCAGCATCGGGCTCCACTAGCTGGACAGATAATGCCACAGCCGGGGGTCACTTTTATACAGTGCCCTGCGGCCGTGGCATTAAATATCCAACTAGTCACCCCTGGCCGGGGTACCCTGGGGGAGTGGGGACCCCTTCAATCAAGGGGTCCCCCCCCCAGCCACCCAAGGGCCAGGGGTGAAGCCCGAGGCTGTCCCCCCCATCCAAGGGCTGCGGATGGGAGGCTGATAGCCTTGAGAAAATTGAAAGAATATTGTTTTTTCCAGTAGTACTACAAGTCCCAGCAAGCCTCCCCCGCAATCTGGTAATTTGAGAACCACAAGTACCAGCATGCGGGAGAAAAACGGGCCCGCTGGTACCTGTAGTTCTACTGGGGAAAAAATACCCAAATAAAAACAGGACACAGACACCGTGAAAGTATAACTTTATTTCACACCTGCCGACACACACATACTTACCTATGTTGACACGAAGCAGTCGGTCCTCTTCTCCAAGTAGAATCCACGGGTACCTGAAAATAAAAGATAATTATACTCACCTGATCCAGGTTCCAGATTAAATCCACGTACTTGGCAAAACAACAAACCGAACACCCGGACCAGACGGACTGAAAGGGGTCCCATGTTTACACATGGGACCCCTTTCCACGAATGCAGACATCCGAATCTCGCGGGAATCCGACAGCGGGATGATGACGTTCGGGCGCGCTCGGGTTAGCCGAGCAAGGCGGGAAGGTTCGAACCTGCCTCGGACCCATGTAAAATGGGTGAAGTTCGGGGGGTCCGGATTCCGACGAACCGAACCCACTCATCACTAGTATGTACGTGTGTGTCAGGTGCCGTGCGCGTACGTACGTGTGTGTCAGGTGTCGTGCGTGTACGTGTGTGTGTGTGTGTGTGTGTGTCAGGTGGCGCGTACCTACATGTGTGTATGTCAGGTGCTGTGCATGTGTGTACGTACACGCGTGTATGTGTCAGGTGCCGCGCGTGTACGTGTGTGTGTGTGTGTGCCAGTGTGCCAGGAGCCACGCGTGTACATGCGTGAGGGTGTCAGGAGCCGCGCGTATACGTACATACGTGTAGGTTTCAGGTGCCGCGCGTATACATACGTGTGTGTGTCAGGAGCCGAGCGTGTACGTACATGTGTGTGTGTCAGGAGCAACGCGCGTGTGTGTCAGGAGCCACACGTGTGCATACGTGTGTGTGTCAGGTGCCACACATGTACGTACGTGTGTGTGTGTGTCAGGTGCCGCGCGTGTACGTGTGTGTGTCAAGTGCCGCGTGTGTACGTACGTATGTGTGTGCCTGGAGCCGCGCGTGTACATACATGAGTGTGTGTGTGTCTCAGGTGCTGTACGTGTATGTGTGTGTCTCAGGTGCTGCACGTGTATATGTGTGTATTTCAGGTGCTGCATTTGTATGCGTCAGCTGCCACGTGGGTGTCAGGTGTTGAGCGTGTATGTGTTTGTGTCAGCTGTCGCATCTGTATGTGTGTGACTGTCAGGTGCTGCGCGTGTATGTGTGTGTCAGGTGCTGTTCATGTATGTGGGAGTGGCAGGTGCTGCATGTGTATATATGTGTGAGTGGCAGGTGCTGCGTGTGTATACGAGTGTGTGTGAGGTGCTGCGAGTGTATGTGTGTGTTAGGTGCTCTGAGTGTATATGATTGTGTGTCAGGTGCTGTGCGTGTGTGCGTTAAATGCCACATGTATATATGTGTGTCAGGTGCTGCGTGTGTGTGTGTGTGTGTGTGTGTGTGTGTGTGTGTGTCAGGTGCTGCATGTTTGTATGTGTGTGTGTGTGTGTCAGGTGCTGCATGTCTGTATGTGTGTGTGTGTCAGGCGCTGCATGTCTGTGTGTGTGTGTGTGTGTGTGTGTGTCAGGTGCTGCATGTCTGTATATGTGTGTGGGTGTGTCAGGTGATGCATGTCTGTGTGTGTGGGTGTGTCAGGTGATGCATGTGTGTGTGTGTGGGTGTGTCAGGTGCTGCATGTCTGTGTGTGTGTGTGTGGGTGTGTGTGTCTGTCAGGTGCTGCATGTGTGTGTCAGGTGCTGCATGTCTGCGTGTGTGTGTGTCAGGCGCTGTATGTCTGCGTGTGTGTGTCAGGCGCTGCATATCTGTGTCAGGTGCTGTGTGTGTGTGTGTGTGTGTGCGTGTCTGTCAGGTGCTGCGTGTCTGCGTGTGTCAGGTGCTGCGTGTCTGCGTGTGTGTCAGGCGCTGCGTGTCTGCGTGTGTGTCAGGCGCTGCGTGTCTGCGTGTGTGTCAGGCGCTGCGTGTCTGCGTGTGTGTCAGGCGCTGCGTGTCTGCGTGTGTGTCAGGCGCTGCGTGTCTGCGTGTGTGTCAGGCGCTGCGTGTCTGCGTGTGTGTCAGGCGCTGCGTGTGTGTCAGGCGCTGCGTGTGTGTCAGGCGCTGCGTGTGTGTCAGGCGCTGCGTGTGTGTCAGGCGCTGCGTGTCTGCGTGTGTGTCAGGCGCTGCGTGTCTGCGTGTGTGTCAGGCGCTGCGTGTGTGTCAGGCGCTGCGTGTCTGCGTGTGTGTCAGGCGCTGCGTGTCTGCGTGTGTGTCAGGCGCTGCGTGTGTGTCAGGCTCTGCGTGTGTGTCAGGCGCTGCGTGTGTGTCAGGCGCTGCGTGTGTGTCAGGCGCTGCGTGTCTGCGTGTGTGTCAGGCGCTGCGTGTCTGCGTGTGTGTCAGGCGCTGCGTGTCTGTGTGTCAGGTGCTGCGTGTGTGTGTGTCCAATGCTGCGTGTGTGTGTGTCAGATGCTGCGTGTCTGCGTGTGTGTCAGGTGCTGCGTGTGAGCATGTCAGGTGCTGCGTGTGTCAGGAGCATGTGTGTGTCAGGCGCTGCGTGTGTCAGGCGCTGCGTATGTCAGGCGCTGCGTGTGTCAGGCGCTGCGTGTGCGTGTGTGTCAGGCGCTGCCTGTGCGTCAGGCGCTGCGTGTCTGTGTGTGTCAGGCGCTGCGTGTCTGTGTGTGTCAGGCGCTGCGTGTCTGTGTGTGTCAGGCGCTGCAAGTCTGTGTGTGTCAGGCGCTGCCTGTGTGTCAGGCGCTGCCTGTGCGTGTGTGCCAGGCGCTGCCTGTGCGTGTGTGCCAGGCGCTGCCTGTGCGTGTGTGCCAGGCGCCGCGTGTGCGTCAGGCGCCGCGTGTGCGTCAGGCGCCGCGTGTGCGTCAGGCGCCGCGTGTCTATGTGCGTCAGGCGCCGCGTGCGAGTGTGTGCGTGTGTGTCAGGTCCATGTGAGTGTCAGGTGCTGCGTCTGTGTGTGCGTGTGTCAGGTGCTGCGTGTGTGTCAGGTGCTGCGTGTGAGTGTGTGCGCGTGTGTCAGGTCCGTGTGAGTGTCAGGTGCTGTGTGTGTGTGTGTCAGGTGCTGTGTGTGTGTGTGTCAGGTGCTGTGTGTGTGCGTGTGTGTCAGGTGCTGTGTGTGTGTGTGTGTGTGTGTGTCAGGTGCTGTGTGTGTGCGTGTGTGTCAGGCGCTGCATATGCGTATGCGTGTCAGGCGTTGCATGTCTGTGTGTGTCAGGCGCTGCGTGTCTGGGGGGGGTGGCCGGACACACAGCAGAGAGGGGGGGGGGTGGCTGGACACACAGCAGAGAGGGGAGGGTGACCGGACACACGGCAGGGAGGGGAGGGGGTAGGGGGTGGCCGAACACAGCGGGAAGAGGGGGGAGTTGCCAAACACACAGCAGGGGAGGGGATGGTGGCCAGACAAACAGCAGGGGAGGGGAGGGGGGGGGGAGGGTAGGCCGGACACACAGCAGGTGAGGGGGGGGGGTGGCTGGACACACAGCAGGGAGGGGGGGTAGGCAGGACACACAGCAGGGGAGGGGAGGGTGGCCGGACAAACAGCAGGGAGGGGGGGGTAGGCCGGACACACAGCAGGGGAGGGGGGGGGGCTGGACACACAGCAGGTGAGGGGGGGGCTGGACACACAGCAGGTGAGGGGGGGCTGGACACACAGCAGGTGAGGGGGGGGGGCTGGACACACAGCAGGTGAGGGGGGGGGGGGGCTGGACACGCAGCAGGTGAGGGGGGGGGCTGGACACGCAGCAGGGGAGGGGAGGGTGGCCGGACACACAGCAGGGGAGGGGAGGGGAGGGTGGCCGGACACACAGCAGGGGAGGGGAGGGTGGCCGGACACACAGCAGGGGAGGGGAGGGTGGCCGGACAAACAGCAGGGGAGGGGAGGGTGGCCGGACAAACAGCAGGGAGGGAGGGGGGGGGAGGCCGGACACACAGCAGGGGAGGAGGGGGGGGCTGGACACACAGCAGGTGAGGGGGGGGGCTGGACACACAGCAGGTGAGGGGGGGGGTAGGCCGGACACACAGCAGGGAGGGGGGGGGGTAGGCCGACGGACACACAGCAGGGGAGGGGAGGGTGGCCGGACAAACAGCAGGGGAGGGGGGGGTAGGCCGGACACACAGCAGGTGAGGGGGGGGTGGCTGGACACACAGCAGGTGAGGGGGGGGGTCTGGACACACAGCAGGGAGGGGGTGGGTGGGCCGGACAAACAGCAGGGAGGGGGGGGGGGCGGACACACAGCAGGGGGGGGGGGGGCTGGACACACAGCAGGGGGGGGGGCTGGACACACAGCAGGGAGGGGGGGGGGCTGGACACACAGCAGGGGGGGGGTAGGCCGGACACACAGCAGGTGAGGGGGGGGTGTCTGGACACACAGCAGGGAGGGGGGGTAGGCCGGACACACAGCAGGTGAGGGGGGGGGCTGGACACACAGCAGGTGAGGGGGGGGGGCTGGACACACAGCAGGTGAGGGGGGGGTAGGCCGGACCCACAGCAGGTGAGGGGGGGGGGGTGGCTGGACACACAGCAGGGAGGGAAGGGGGTAGGGGGGTGGCCTTATTATAATAACCGTGTGGGGGAGGAGTCTGCGGCGGTGGGTGAATGAGATGTGGGGGCAGGCTGCTAAGGGTGCAGGGGAGGAGGGGAAGGGAGCCGGATGGATCTGAATGTGAGCCGCACGTAAGGGACCATACTGATCCTCCCCACCTCAGCCCGCTGGTGCTGCTGCTGCTGCCTGACTTCTTCCGTGCAGCACAGCTGTCTTCTCCGGCTGCCGCTCCCGCACCCGCTTCAGGTGTGGGGGTACCACACCGCTCAGTAGGCAAGCGCTGTCAGTCAGGAGTCAGCGCTGCACCGGATGTCTCTTCTGGATGTCCTGACATCTGGACATACAAGCACCTGCATCTATACATACACGCGCTGACACCTGAACCTACACTGACCTTCCCACACCTGCATCTATACATACACATTCTGACACCTGGACATACACAGACGTACCCACACCTGCATCTATACATACACGCGTTGACACCTGGACGTACACTGACGTACACACACCTACATCTATATATGCATGGATGCAAATGTGGGTACGTCTGTATACGTCCAGGTGTTAGCATGTGCATGTATAGATGTTAGGTGTGGGTACATCAGTGTATGTCCAGGTGTCAGCACATGTATGTATAGATTCACATGTGGGTAAGCCGGTGTACGTCCACGTGTCAGCATGTGTAGGTATAGATGCAGGTGTGGGTACGTTGGTGTACGTTTAGGGGTCAGCGTGTTAATGTATAGATGTTGGTGTGTGTATGTCAGTGTACGTACAGATATAGGTGTGTGTGTGTGTATGTATGTATGTATGTATGTATATGTATAGAGGAAGGTGTGATACATACATATAACACATACATGATAGATACATACATATATCACACACACGATAGATAGATAGATAGATAGATAGATAGATAGATAGATAAAACACATACATACAAGATAGATAGATACATACATACATACATGATAGATACATATATATACACACACATACGATAGATAGATAGATAGATAGATAGATAGATAGATAGATAGATAGATAGATAGAATGATAGATACATATATATACACACACATACGATAGATAGATAGATAGATAGATAGATAGATAGATAGATAGATAGATATCACAAACATATATGATTCATACATATATCACACACACATACATGATACATACATGAGAAAGACCTGGGATGGTGATGAGGCCAGGGCCCCCTTCTGATGTTGCGTTGAGGAAGGCAGTGTTCCAGGGCGGATGCCAGTCGGGGAGAGCGCCGCGCAGCCCGGGAAAAATACTGCTGAGGAGCTACATCTGGAAGAGCCCCTGGGAGGGAGAGTGCCACATGCCCCATCCTGCGCGGCAGACTCTGCAGGCCTGCACATGGGAAGGGAGGTCTCTGGCCACACGTACTCACCCTTCTGCTGAAGCCCCGCTGCTGTCCCCATCAGCGCTCTCCAGCGGGGAGCGGGGCCAGGATGAACCTCAACCTGTGAGAACTATCTTCATGATCAAGAGATCTCATATGCAAGATAAGTATGTGTTGGGATAGGGCTGGGGAGGGTGGCTGCTCGGGCACACCCCCGTCAAGTTAAGGAGATTTAACTGAGGAAGCACAAGGGAACTCTCGTCTGGGGACAACAACTGCAGGGAGACCACATCTTTTCAGATGAACATGGGAGGGCGGAAGGCTGCCTAATACTGAAGCACCCTCAGACATTAAACCATATGCAACAACTATTGCAAGCATTCCTGGGGGAAGGTCAGCAGCAGACGGATTTGCATACGGTGATGTCATCCAAGCAGTGGGCCAAAGTTGGCTGGAACCCTCATCTGTATGAAAAGAGAAAAGGGGCATGCAGGGCATGGCGGCCTTTTGCGGCGCTTGGATAACCCCAAGTTTGCATTAAACACCCCCACCCTCCTTCGGTGTGGGGCTCATGTTGGCCATGCCCAAGCCCCTGAAGCATTCAAGCTGATTTCTTGCAGCAGCTGGGCACTGTAACAGCTTCAGAGCTGCTCTACAAGACAAGTAAAAGGGTGTGGGCCCTGCAGCACCACCTGTAGTTTGCATACACACATATATAGGACAGCATCTCTTATATGCCCCAGGGTCAATAAAATAGTATCCTTGTCTAGGCTATCCATCCCCTCAGATAAGGTATTTGTCCATGCCGCTACAGCACTACACACCCAGGCCGACGCAATTGCCGGTCTGAGTAAGGTACCTGAATGTGTATAAATGGACTTCAGGGTAATCTCCTGTTTGCGGTCAGCACACTCTTTGAGGGTAGCCGTATCCTGGGACGGGAGTCAGAATCCGTGTCGGTATCTGTGTCAACAATCTGGGATAGTGGGCGCTTATGAGACCCTGACAGTCCCTGCAACATAGGATCAGGCATGGGTTGAAACCCTGACTGTCCCAAAGCTTCTGCCTTGTCTAATCTTTTGTGCAATGAGTTTACACTAGCATTTAAAACATTCCACATATCCATCCAATCAGCTGTCGGCGGAGACACCACATTCATTTGCTCCCGCTCCTCTCTAATATAGCCTTCTTCCTCAGACATGTCGACACACGTGTACCGACACACTTCACACACAGGGAATGCTTTTTCTGAAGACAGTTTCCCCACAAGGCCCTTTGGAGAGACAGAGAGAGAGTATGCCAGCACACCCCCCAGCGCTATATAACCCAGGAATAAAACAGTAACTTAATGTTTGCCCAGTAGTGCTGCTGTATGTAATTTGCGAATTATGTGCCCCTCCCCCCCTCTTTTCAACCCTCTTGTCTAACGTGGTATAAGCAGGGTAGAGTCCGGGGAGCTTCCTCTCAGCGGTGCTGTGGAGAAAAAATGGTGCTGGTGAGTGCTGAGGGAGAAGCCCCGCCCCCTCGGAGGCGGGCTTCTGTCCCGCTTAAACTGTAAAATTGGTGGGGGCTTATACATATATAAAGTGCCCAGCTGTATATATGTTATATTTTTGCGAAAGAGGTTTATATTGCTGCCCAGGGCGCCCCCCCTGCGCCCAGCACCCTTACAGTGACCGGAGTATGTGAGGTGTATGGGAGCAAAGGCGCACAGCTGCAGTGCTGTGCGTTACCTCAGTGAAGATCATGAAGTCTTCTGCCGCCTCTGAAGTCTTCTTTTCTTCTCATACTCACCCGGCTTCTATCTTCCGGCTCTGCGAGGGGGACGGCGGCGCGGCTCTGGGACGGACGGCGAGGGTGAGATCCTGCGTACCAATCCCACTGGAGCTAATGGTGTCCAGTAGCCTAAGAAGCAGGACCTTGCAACTCAGAGAGTAGGGCTGCGTCTCTCCCCTCAGTCCTTCGATGAGGGAGTCTGTTGCAAGCAGTGCTCCCTTAAAATTAAAAACCTAACAAAATACTTTCTGTCAGAAAGCTCAGGAGAGCTCCTGAAAAGCACCCAGTCTCCACTGGGTACAGTATCAAACTGAGGTCTGGAGGAGGGGCATAGAGGGAGGAGCCAGTGCACACCCAGAACTAAAGTCTTTCTTAAAGTGCCCATGTCTCCTGCGGAGCCCGTCTATGCCCATGGTCCTTACGGAGTCCCCAGCATCCTCTAGGACGTTAGAGAAAATAGGATTTTAATACCTACCGGTAAATCCTTTTCTCTTAGTCCGTAGAGGATGCTGGGCACCCGTCCCAGTGCGTACTGTGTCTGCAGTTATTAAATGGCCCTTAACTCCAGAACATTTATGTGGAGATGAAAACATCCAAGGAAGACTTGACCATCTTCCTTGGATGTTTTCCCCCTGTGTGACTGCTCTCCAGCCTCAGAGGGTTGCATCCGTGGTCCCTAGGATCCCGTCCTGGATCCCGAACCATCGCCCCTCTAGGTGGTGAGAACTGTGCAGCCACCAATGGAGTGAGATTCTGGTCTTGGAAGACAGGATTATCCTCCGGTGCATGTGTAGGTGGGATCCGGACCACTTGTCCAACAGGTCCCACTGGAACACTCTGGCATGGAACCTGCCAAACTGAATGGCCTCGTAGGCCGCAACCATCTTCCCCAGCAACTGAATGCATTGATGGATTAACACTCTTGCTGGTTTCAATTTGTTTGACCAGACTCTGGATCTAGAGATAAGGGCGCACAGGCTGAAGTATAGGTAAGTATTGTTTAGGTTAGAGGCCCCCAGAGAAATATATTAATTTGGTTTCACTTTAAAGTCATCACAAAAAATGGGGGGTGCTACCACGGACACAAAGACTATAGTCACATGATTCAAAGAAGAGAGGAAAATGTCCAAAATGTGGTGCACAAAAGATACATAGTAGCTAAAATATAACTTTTATTAGTTTTCCAAGTAAAAAATATGAGTAAAAAGCGAAAAATGTATTTAAAAGTGAAAGTGTAGAGGTGTCAAAAAGAATAAAAATGTGTATTAAAAAATCGCTATATGTGAAAGGACTCCATGAAATATTTTTTCTGAAAAAATTCACGAAATAGAAGGAGAGCAAAAGATCTGTGCCCAATGTATTAATATAACGTAATATAACATCCAATCTTGGGTACAGTGTGATCTCCAGTAAATATATCAATCAATATTAAATCTATGGGACTTTATGGGTTTATTTTACATATAATCTTGTTTCTTAAATTATGCCCTAATGGGTGGAATTCCCAATGTCCTCAAAAAATGTGTCATGCACCTCGAGCTCTAGGCCTCACAGTTAGACTAGTTGGTTGAACATATATATTCTATGTGAAAAATACATTAATAGGTGCTAGCGCCCACTACCAAGCCTCTTGTGAACATATCCAAATACGTGCACAGATGTTTGTTTAGATGTATTAATTGTGGACCAATCCACTTATAGGGCTCCAAAAATCCCTCCTATCTCACATAAGTGGTGATATGAGTAGAAAAATCTCCCATTCAACGTGATGTTATATCTATCTTTGTACCACTGAGATGGGGAATAGTAGGTAGCTCCCAAATCTCAGGTTAAACTAATACACTGAGGGAGAGAAGTATTGAGATATAGTAACTGTATAAATACTCCTTATAGATGAAGTTTCCTTGTTTCAAGGGAGTATACTATGCAAACCCCCTTATCTTGATATTGGATTGCGAAATCTTGGGATATGGTAGCATGTATAATCTCACTATTTCTATACTTCGAGTGTTGAGGATTCTGGGAAATGCATATATAATTTTTATAGTGTCTCTTCAACGCTATCTATTACTACCACTATGGGGCAGTCAAGCACTAAGAATATCTAAACTGTGGGTCACTCTAGGTGCATTCACATATGATTGATATTCACAGTATTACAACATGATTGAAACAAAAGTTAAAGTAAATATAGAGTCCATTATTTTCACATAAGCTTCAGCAACCTAACGCGGCGTTTCGCTATTTAGCTTCGTCAGAGGCAAGCCGATTGCCTTCCGGGTCCGCTTTTTAAACCCACTGGGATAGCGCAGCGGCCAATCATAATCCCTGCTCATGTGGGACAGCCTATCGTCCGCCATCGCGTCACGTTTGTCCCGCCTCACTCCCTTGATTGACAGGAGTTTCACGGGGCTAGGGGCTCAGTGACGCATGGGCAGAAAGGATGGTGCGTGTCACTAAGCCTCTTACTACTAGTCCAAAGTAATCAAATGCCGATGTACGGCACATAAAGTCAGCTGTTCGAGCAATATTCTACTATATAGAGAGATTGTTCTTACATATACTCGCTCCAAATGTCCCCTCTTTTAATATATCCCCTTAGTCTTTGGTTTAACTGGGCAAAAGTACGGCTCTAAAATCCGAACTCTGGGTCACATGACCACGGCTCCCATTCTATATACATGATTGTCTCAGACATTTTTAAGGATCACCTATCTGCTTGCTAAGATGTCTCTGTCAAGATCATTATAACTCAAGAGAATTATGAGAAATAAACACTAGTGATGGGCATAATTCAAAGGTTTTATTTTTTACTTTTTACTCCCATGGACATCGTTATGCTGTCCTTTTACTGTATAATCACCACTAATCATAATAATCCTATTCATATTCGTATCAATTTCATTAGACAAAGCAAAAATATGTGAAATAATAAGTGAGTGTATGAGTATTTTGTGATTGTTCCATTGCAAAAAAGTTTATACTGAAGGAAAATCGTGAGGTTAATCTTAATAATAAAATAGTGAAAGGATGGATAGTGATAGGAATAAGTGCATTGGGAAAATTATAAAACACTTGTAAATGTATTTTATGACCCTTAAGGGATATTAATAATAGGTTATTAATTGTGAATGTCACATTAATCATAAAGGTGTATCCTTTAAAAAGATTAATTGGTGTATGTGATTGTGATCTAACACTAAAACAAACGGTGTACGTGATTGTGAAATGCCCAAATCCACAAAACACAAAAAGTGAAAAAACAGTGAAAGAGGGGGGGGGGGGGGGAAGAAGAGAGAAGAGGGGAAGGGGGAAAAAGAAGGACAAAAAGGGGAATAGCTGATAACAAGAGGGATATCTCTTTAATGATATATACATGTATATACATATATAATAATAAATCCCAATAAATTGTATCTACAAATTAAAAAATCACAATGAATATAAATGTGAGAAAATACGTATTGTTATTCTCATGATAGTGTCGGACTAAGATGAAGTGGATTAGAATATGAAAGTGTTCTATATGTCAAAAGTAAATCCATGGGTATTAGATTGTTTAGAATGAGTTTGGTATTATTTTGATTCCTAGTATTATTCCAATAGAAAAAAGGGGGACAGATGGTGATAGGTCCTAATTTATGCTGCATATATAAATCATACATAAAAAAGATGATACTAGAGCAGTCTAATAGTTGGAGAGGAGATATTCGGTCTCATCTGAGGAAAGGTATGTAACTGTTTTCTTCATTAAGACCGTGAGGTGTTAATGTATTCATCAGGAAAATCAATTTTGTCTCTTGTCTAAGTAATTCTCCATCTATATCTCCCCCCCTAATGTTTAGATTAACTCTTTTCATTCCGTATGCTGTGAGAAGGTTAGGGTTGTTATCATGGTACTTGAGAAAATGTCTCGCTATAGGAGTAAGGGGTCTGAGGTTACGGTGGTCCTTCTCTGCGTTTCTGATGCTACCTAGATGTTCTAGTATCCTCTGTTTGAGGGGCCTTTTTGTTTTTCCTATATAGCTTAAATTGCAGGGACATTGAAGATTATAAATGATTGCTGTTGTATTACAATCAATATGTTCTTGGATGTTCCATGTTTTTCCAAATCTATCTTCATATGTATTGACATTTCTCATAGTTGAACATGCTTTACATCTTCCACAATTCGTCGAGCCTTTTTTCCTTATGGACATTTTCTTAGGGACGTGCAGGTGACTTTGTACCAGGATATCCTTGAGAGTCCTGGATCTTCTCCAGGTCATCTGGATTCTATCACCCAAAACTCTCTCTAAGTCCGGATCCGTGTGTAAAATATCCAGATGTTTGTGGAGAATTGTTTGAATGTCTCTCCATTCGTTACAGTAAGTGCCTATAAATCTGACACTCTCCTGTTCTCCCCCTCCTGCTTTTCTGGGCTTAGGTGTTAATAGTTGATCTCTAGTATAATTCTTTGTGTCCTTGTAGGCTCTCTTAATCATTCTGTTACTATAGCCACGAGCCCTCAGTCTCTGGCTGAGTTGTTCAGATCGTAATTTACATGTTTCCTCTTCCGAGCAATTTCTCTTCATCCGAAGAAATTCTCCCTTCGGTAAGCCCTTCAATACCGCTGGGTGATGGGAACTCTTATTGTGTAAGATGCTATTAGTGGAAGTTTTTTTCCGGAAAAGATCTGTGGAAATATGACCATCTTCCTCTATGCATAGGGTGATGTCTAAGTAATTAACCTGGGTTTGGCTGGCTTCATATGTCAATCGTAAATTCAGATTATTGTGGTTCAGTCTCTCCAGGAATTCCCTGAATAACTGAATATCGCCATCCCAGATTATCAACAGATCGTCGATATAGCGTAGCCACATAATTATGTGGTCTGTGTACCGATCATTTTCTTCTTGAAACACACATTCACGTTCCCACCACCCTTTCCACTAGAAGAAAACCTCTTCTGTGTCCAGTATCACTCCCAAAAACAACATCCGCGTCATTGGGACCAACTGCGATTTTGGCAAGTTTAGGAGCCAACCATGTTGTTGAAGAACTGTCAGGGAGAGTAGATGTTTTGCACCAACTGGTCCCTGGATCTCGCCTTTATCAGGAGATCATCCAAGTACGGGATAATTGTGACTCCTTGCTTGCGAAGGAGAACCATCATTTCCGCCATCACCCTGGTGAAAATCCTCGGAGCCGTGGACAGACCAAACGGCAACGTCTGAAATTGGTAATGACAATCCTGAATTGCAAACCTCAGGTAGCTTGATGCAGTGGCTAAATGGGAACATATAAGTAGGCATCCTTTATGTCTACCAAAACCATGAAATCTCCTTTATCCCCCGGACTGGAGATCACTACCCTGAGAGATTCCATCTTGAAATTGAATTTCTTTAGGTAGAAATTAAGGGATTTCAGATTTAAGATTGGTCTGACTGAGCCGTCCGGCTTCGGGACCACGAAGAGGCTTGAATAAAAACCTTCTCCCTGCTGACTAAGGCTGATTTGAACAATCGGTGAGGGGGAACGTCTTGAAACCGCAGTTTGTACCCTAGGGACACTATTTGTAAAGCCCACGAGTCCAGGTCCGAATGAATCCAGAACTGACTGAAGAGTTTTAGACGTGCCCCCCACTGGTGCGGGTTCCTGCAAGAGAGCCCCAGCGTCATGCAGTGGATTTGGCAAAAGCAGAGGACGATCTCTGCTCCTGCGATCTTGAAGAGGCTACAGACCTCTTCCCTCTTTTCCTTCCTCTACCTGCAAAGAAAGGGGAATCTTAACTTCTTGCATATCTATTGGGCCGAAATGACTGCGTCAGATAATGATGCGTCTTCATCCGTTGAGAGGGAACATAGGGCAAGAAGGATGACTTACCTGCGGGAGCTGCCGAGATCAAATTAACTAGGCCGTCGCCAAACAAGGCTTCACCTTCATAGGGAAGAGACTCCCTTTCTTCTTGGAGTCAGCATCAGCATTCCCTTGGTGAATCCACAATGCCCTCCTATCCGAGACTGCCATGAAATTGGCCCGTGGGCACTTGTGCCCGGTGTAGGATTTTTAAATATGTGTAGTTTACTGTGTGCAAAGGTTTAAAACCTTTTAGGAACTGAGATCTAAGGTGTATTACATGTAGTTTAAAAAAAACAAAAAAGGTTTATTTTATGGCAGTAGTTTCCAAACTGGGGTTCTTGCACTGGTAGCATAGTTTGGTGGTCCAGGACCAATTAAAATGATTTATACTTTATTAAATTGGCAAAACCATTCCCTCACAACATAACTGAACCTGAGGATGACATGCTATAAACACAATTTACTTAATTTTATATTTATTTCTGAATTTCTCAATAAAAAAAACTTTGGCCTAGGGGTGCCGTGAAACAAATTGTGATACTCTAGGGCAGGGGTGTCAAACCCATGGGCCGCATGCCGCCCCCAATGCATCCTTTTGTGGCCCACAGGCCGGGGTCCGACAGGGGTCCTTTTGTGGCCCGATCACCTTGCTTAGAGCGAGGGCAGGAGAGTGCAGCCAGAGTCTTTGCTTTCTATGTGCGGCACCATCTTCCCGAAGAGATCACCGGGAAGATAGTGCCCCTTCCACTGGCTACAGCACAGGTATACTGGGGTGGGGTAGCAAACTGGGGGCCCCAATGGGCCCCTCCAGCAGTCCCTCTACCAAAACACGTCTTTTGGTGGTTTTGCGGTGTTGTTATAACTACATGGTGACGATACTGTAGCACAGAGATTTTCAACCATTTACAACTCACGTCACACAGAACAAGATTTAAATATTGACAAGGCACACTGAAATATAATGGTGATGCATGGTGCAGTATCGTGTCCTAGGATGTCATGTCGCAGCTTCTCCATAGGTAACGCCTGAACAGGCCCGGTGACAGGGGGGACAAAGGGGACACTTGTTCAGGGCTCCAAGTATTAAGAACAGAAATAATGGGGCCACAGTGCCAATATTGCTTTTTAAAGTGTATCCACCAACTGCTCAATTTAAGCAGGAAAACAATTAACAGGCCAACTAAACCCTCCCCCCTCCTTTTACCCCATCACTTTGTCCAGTCCCTGTGGTCCATACTGTATTGCCATTATTATGCATGTTGCTGTGCTGGCCCTTTTCTGAATGTCCCTGCCACCGAAGAGCTGGATAGCCCAGTATGAAAACCACCTGCCGGCCTCACTGACGGTCCGAGTCAAAGGCTCCATTTTTTTTTAAAGATCCCTCTGCCAAGTTAAGGGGGGGTTGAGGGGGCCCCAGAGATATCAGTGTACTGGGCCCCGAGATTTCTGTTGCTGGCCCTGACCCTCAGGGGCGTATCTACCCCTTGGCCAGGATGGCACTTGCCAGGGGCACCATCCAGCTGTGCCAACCGTGGCTAAGGGATAGAGTTCTGCAGTCTCGAAAGGGCGCTATGGCAATCAGCGTGGGACTGACCAATTAGACGGTGAGGGAAGGATACTGAAATTGTCCCAACCCTGTTACAGTTTGAAACGCCCCTCAACTGCTGTCCACTGCTTCACTCCTAGCTCTGCCCCTTTGAAATTATTAATCCCTACCCCCCGGTAGGCGGAGTTCTCCAGGCCCATACTCAGGAGTCACCACTGCTGTACATTATGTGCCGGTTGTAGAGGCAGAGCGGGGAACATCAGAGAACGCCACAAATTACACAGTGGGCAAGGAGATGGCTGGAGACAGCTGCACAGCCATGCCTTGCAAGTTCGAGAGAGCTGTTGAATTTCAGCACTTCAAGTCAGAGCCTGCCCCCTGCTGCCCAAGCAGTCCGTGACAGTTAGTGTCGAGGAGGGGGGGATTTGTGCATGTGTGCTATCAGTGTGTGTGTGGGGGGGTGGAGGATGTGTGTGACTGTGAGGGAGCTGTCAGTGTCAGTGGGGAGAGGAGCAGGAGGGAGTTGTCAGTGTGTGGAAGTGATGAGAGTTGTCAGTACTGGGGAAATGTGTGTGTGTGTGTGTGTGTGTGTACTAGATTTAGGAGTGTGTGTTTGTGAGAGGTTTCAGTTGGGGAATTAGAGTTCATACAGTAATTAAATGTTTTCATATTGAGAACTACATCTCCCAGCATATACAGTGTGCTGGGGATGCTAACAAGCTTTATTTAAAAGTTTAAAAAACATTGCTTTTATGACTGCAATGGTTAAAAAGGGAGAGCTATAAATCAATTTATCAGTGAATGATCGCAGTTTGAGCTGTTACATTTTACTGAACCATCTATCCCTCCACACTCACTACCTGTCCTCAGGATACATTTACCATCCCGGCAGACGGTATACCGGCGGTCATTTGACCGATGTTGGAATCCTGACACCACTTGGGAGACTGGTGCCGGCACACAGACAGCCAACATCCCGAAGGCGAGTATTGGAGGGAGGGTTAGGACCGGGGGAGGGGGTGTTAGGGAAGGCACTAGGAGGGGGGGGTGGGTTAGTCCTAGCTGCCACCCCCTGAGGGTTAGCCCTATCCGCCACCCCCCCCAGAGGGTTAGGATTAGGATTAGGTATCATGTGACTGCTGGAATCCCGAGCGCCGGATGCCATACCCAACCCCCTTTACTTTTTCAGGCATTTCTATCTCTCCTCTCTCTATGGTGTTCCGATTGCCCACTTTCCCTTGTGCTTTTCTCTCTCTCTCTCTCTCTCCTTTGTTTAGAGCATCAGTTTCTGTAGTCCACTTTATCCTTATTTTTTCCAGTGTTTCACTATCTCTCTGATGTAATGAGGATGTATGGTCTAGAGGGATCAGTAATGCATTGTACTGTATAGAGGCGTCAGGGATGTAGCGTAGGGTATAGAGGCGTCAGGGATGTAGCGTAGGTTATAGAGGCATCAGGAATGTAGCGTAGGGAATAGAGGCATCAGGGATGTAGCGTAGGGTATAGAGGCGTCAGGGATGTAGCATAGGGAATAGAGGCGTCAGGGATGTAGCGTAGGGAATAGAGGCGTCAGGGATTTAGCTTAGGGAATATAGGCATCAGGGATGTACTAGCAGGTATATAGAGGTCAGTGTACTGTATAGAGGGTAGAGATGAGCGGGTTCGGTTCCTCAGAATCCGAACCCGCCCGAACTTCAGGTTTTTTTACACGTGGCCGAGCGACTCGGATCTTCCCGCCTTGCTCGGTTAACCCGAGCGCGCCCGAACGTCATCATCCCGCTGTCGGATTCTCGCGAGGCTCGTATTCTATCGCGAGACTCGGATTCTATATAAGGAGCCGCGCGTCGCCGCCATTTTCACACGTGCATTGAGATTGATAGGGAGAGGACGTGGCTGGCGTCCTCTCCGTTTAGACTAGAGTACTAGAGAGAGACACAAATTTTGGGGAGCATATTATTAGGAGGAGTACTACTTGCTGCTGATAGTGTGACCAGTGACCACCAGTTTAATTAATCCGTTCTCTGCCTGAAAAAAAACGATACACAGTGTGACACAGTCACATACCATATCTGTGCTCAGCCCAGTGTGCTGCATTATATGTAATACTGTATATCATTATCTGACTGTGCTGAGTGCTCACTGCTCACACAGCTTAATTGTGGGGGAGACTGGGGAGCAGTTATAGCAGGAGTACATATTTTAAGTACAGTGCACACTTTTGCTGCCAGAGTGCCACTGCCAGTGTGACTGACCAGTGACCACTGACCACCAGTATTGTGATTGTCTGCTGACCACCAGTATATTGTGATTGTCTGCCTGAAAAAGTTAAACACTCGTCGTGTGGTGTTTTTATAAACGCATTCTGCAGACAGTGTCCAGCAGGTCCGTCATTATATAATATATACCTGTCCGGCTGCAGTACTAGTGTGATATATATATATATATTTTAATTTTATCTCATTATCATCCAGTCTATATTAGCAGCAGACACAGTACGGTAGTCCACGGCTGTAGTTACCTCTGTGTCGGCAGTCGCTCGTCCATCCATAATTGTATACCACCTACCCGTGGTTTTTTTTTTTTCTATCTTCTTGATACTAGTAGCTTACTTTAGGAGTCTGCAGTGCTGACAGACAGTGTCCAGCAGGTCCGTCATTACATAATATATACCTGTCCGGCTGCAGTACTAGTGTGATATATATATATATATTTTAATTTTATCTCATTATCATCCAGTCTATATTAGCAGCAGACACAGTACGGTAGTCCACGGCTGTAGCTACCTCTGTGTCGGCAGTCGCTCGTCATCCATAAGTATACTAGTATCCATCCATCTCCATTGTTTACCTGAGGTGCCTTTTAGTTGTGCCTATTAAAATATGGAGAACAAAATTGTTGAGGTTCCAAAAATAGGGAAAGATCAAGATCGACTTCCACCTCGTGCTGAAGCTGCTGCCACTAGTCATGGCCGAGACGATGAAATGCCAGCAACGTTGTCTGCCAAGGCCGATGCCCAATGTCATAGTACAGAGCATGTAAAATCCAAAACACCAAATATCAGTAAAAAAAGGACTCAAAAATCTAAAATAAAATTGTCGGAGGAGAAGCGTAAACTTGCCAATATGCCATTTACCACACGGAGTGGCAAGGAATGGCTGAGGCCCTGGCCTATGTTCATGGCTAGTGGTTCAGCTTCACATGAGGATGGAAGCACTCAGCCTCTCGCTAGAAAAATGAAAAGACTCAAGCTGGCAAAAGCACAGCAAAGAACTGTGCGTTCTTCGAAATCCTAAATCCACAAGGAGAGTCCAATTGTGTCGGTTGCGATGCCTGACCTTCCCAACACTGGACGTGAAGAGCATGCGCCTTCCACCATTTGCACGCCCCCTGCAAGTGCTGGAAGGAGCACCCGCAGTCCAGTTCCTGATAGTCAGATTGAAGATGTCAGTGTTGAAGTACACCAGGATGAGGAGGATATGGGTGTTGCTGGCGCTGGGGAGGAAATTGACCAGGAGGATTCTGATGGTGAGGTGGTTTGTTTAAGTCAGGCACCCGGGGAGACACCTGTTGTCCGTGGGAGGAATATGGCCATTGACATGCCTGGTGAAAATACCAAAAAAATCAGCTCTTCGGTGTGGAAGTATTTCAACAGAAATGCGGACAACAGGTGTCAAGCCGTGTGTTGCCTTTGTCAAGCTGTAATAAGTAGGGGTAAGGACGTTAACCACCTCGGAACATCCTCCCTTATACGTCACCTGCAGCGCATTCATAATAAGTCAGTGACAAGTTCAAAAACTTTGGGCGACAGCGGAAGCAGTCCACTGACCAGTAAATCCCTTCCTCTTGTAACCAAGCTCACGCAAACCACCCCACCAACTCCCTCAGTGTCAATTTCCTCCTTCCCCAGGAATGCCAATAGTCCTGCAGGCCATGTCACTGGCAATTCTGACGAGTCCTCTCCTGCCTGGGATTCCTCCGATGCATCCTTGCGTGTAACGCCTACTGCTGCTGGCGCTGCTGTTGTTGCTGCTGGGAGTCGATGGTCATCCCAGAGGGGAAGTCGTAAGCCCACTTTTACTACTTCCACCAAGCAATTGACTGTCCAACAGTCCTTTGCGATGAAGATGAAATATCACAGCAGTCATCCTGTTGCAAAGCGGATAACTGAGGCCTTGACAACTATGTTGGTGTTAGACGTGCGTCCGGTATCCGCCGTTAGTTCACAGGGAACTAGACAATTTCTTGAGGTAGTGTGCCCCCGTTACCAAATACCATCTAGGTTCCACTTCTCTAGGCAGGCGATACCGAGAATGTACACGGACGTCAGAAAAAGACTCACCAGTGTCCTAAAAAATGCAGTTGTACCCAATGTCCACTTAACCACGGACATGTGGACAAGTGGAGCAGGGCAGGGTCAGGACTATATGACTGTGACAGCCCACTGGGTAGATGTATGGACTCCCGCCGCAAGAACAGCAGCGGCGGCACCAGTAGCAGCATCTCGCAAACGCCAACTCTTTCCTAGGCAGGCTACGCTTTGTATCACCGGTTTCCAGAATACGCACACAGCTGAAAACCTCTTACGGCAACTGAGGAAGATCATCGCGGAAGGGCTTACCCCAATTGGACTCTCCTGTGGATTTGTGGCATCGGACAACGCCAGCAATATTGTGTGTGCATTAAATATGGGCAAATTCCAGCACGTCCCATGTTTTGCACATACCTTGAATTTGGTGGTGCAGAATTATTTAAAAAACGAGAGGGGCGTGCAAGAGATGCTGTCGGTGGCCAGAAGAATTGCGGGACACTTTCGGCGTACAGGCACCACGTACAGAAGACTGGAGCAACACCAAAAACGCCTGAACCTGCCCTGCCATCATCTGAAGCAAGAAGTGGTAACGAGGTGGAATTCAACCCTATATATGCTTCAGAGGTTGGAGGAGCAGCAAAAGGCCATTCAAGCCTATACAATTGAGCACGATATAGGAGGTGGAATGCACCTGTCTCAAGCGCAGTGGAGAATGATTTCAACGTTGTGCAAGGTTCTGCTGCCCTTTGAACTTGCCACACGTGAAGTCAGTTCAGACACTGCCAGCCTGAGTCAGGTCATTCCCCTCATCAGGCTTTTGCAGAAGAAGCTGGAGACATTGAAGGAGGAGCTAACACAGAGCGATTCCGCTAGGCATGTGGGACTTGTGGATGGAGCCCTTAATTCGCTTAACAAGGATTCACGGGTGGTCAATCCGTTGAAATCAGAGCACTACATTTTGGCCACCGTGCTTGATCCTAGATTTAAAACCTACCTTGGATCTCTCTTTCCGGCACACACAAGTCTGCTGGGGTTCAAAGACCTGCTGGTGAGAAAATTGTCAAGTCAAGCGGAACGCGACCTGTCAACATCCTTCACATTCTCCCGCAACTGGGGGTGCGAGGAAAAGGCTCAGAATTCCGAGCCCACCCGCTGGCGGTGATGCAGGGCAGTCTGGAGCGACTGCTGATACTGACATCTGGTCCGGACTGAAGGACCTGACAACGATTACGGAGTCGGACATGTCGTCTACTGGCACTGCATATGATTCTCTCCCCATTGAAAGAATGGTGGAGGATTATATGAGTGACCGCATCCAAGTAGGCACGTCAGACAGTCCGTACTTATACTGGCAGGAAAAAGAGGCAATTTGGAGGCCCTTGCACAAACTGGCTTTATTCTACCTAAGTTGCCCTCCCACAAGTGTGTACTCCGAAAGAGTGTTTAGTGCCGCCGCTCACCTTGTCAGCAATCGGCGTACGAGGTTACTTCCAGAAAATGTGGAGAAGATGATGTTCATTAAAATGAATTATAATCAATTCCTCCGTGGAGACATTGACCAGCAGCAATTGCCTCCACAAAGTACACAGGGAGCTGAGATGGTGGATTCCAGTGGGGATGAATTGATAATCTGTGAGGAGGGGGATGTACACGGTGATATATCGGAGGATGATGATGAGGTGGACATCTTGCCTCTGTAGAGCCAGTTTGTGCAAGGAGAGATTAATTGCTTCTTTTTTGGTGGGGGTCCAAACCAACCCGTCATTTCAGTCACAGTCGTGTGGCAGACCCTGTCACTGAAATGATGGGTTGGTTAAAGTGTGCATGTCCTGTTTATACAACATAAGGGTGGGTGGGAGGGCCCAAGGACAATTCCATCTTCCACCTCTTTTTTTCTTTCATTTTTCTTTGCGTCATGTGCTGTTTGGGGAGTATTTTTTTGAAGGGCCATCCTGCGTGACACTGCAGTGCCACTCCTAGATGGGCCAGGTGTTTGTGTCGGCCACTAGGGTCGCTTATCTTACTCACACAGCTACCTCATTACGCCTTTTTTTTTCTTTGCGTCATGTGCTGTTTGGGGAGTGTTTTTTGGAAGGGCCATCCTGCGTGACACTGCAGTGCCACTCCTAGATGGGCCAGGTGTTTGTGTCGGCCGCTAGGGTCGCTTAGCTTACTCACACAGCTACCTCATTGCGCCTCTTTTTTTCTTTGCGTCATGTGCTGTTTGGGGAGTGTTTTTTGGAAGGGCCATCCTGCGTGACACTGCAGTGCCACTCCTAGATGGGCCAGGTGTTTGTGTCGGCCACTAGGGTCGCTTAGCTTAGTCATCCAGCGACCTCGGTGCAAATTTTAGGACTAAAAATAATATTGTGAGGTGTGAGGCGTTCAGAATAGACTGAAAATGAGTGGAAATTATGGTTTTTGAGGTTAATAATACTTTGGGATCAAAATGACCCCCAAATTCTATGATTTAAGCTGTTTTTTAGTGTTTTTTGAAAAAAACACCCGAATCCAAAACACACCCGAATCCGATAAAAAAAATTCGGTGAGGTTTTGCCAAAACGCGGTCGAACCCAAAACACGGCCGCGGAACCGAACCCAAAACCAAAACACAAAACCCGAAAAATTTCAAGTGCACATCTCTAAAGAGGGGTCAGTAATGCAGTGATGGTTATAGAAAGGTCAGTGATGTAGTGTAGGGTATAGAGGGGTCAGTTATGTAGTGTGGGGTAAAGAGGGGTCAGTAAAGATACTAAGCTGAAGTACTTAGAACACTTCTTGAATTAAGACACAACCTGCAATAAAAAGTATGCAATATGGGTGAAAAGGCAAATGTCAGAGGTCTGATACAAGTGACCAGCTCCACACCTTGCACCACATAGCGTTATGTTAAACTGGGATATGTTCTTTTTTGGTGTGTGTGTGTGTGTGTGTGTGTGTGTGTGTGTGTATGTATGTGTGTGTGTGTGTGGGGGGGGGGGGGGGGGGGGCAAAGGAAATTTTTGCCATTGGCTCCTTTGGTCTAGAACCAGCCCTGATCACAAAATATTTTTGTCTGAGCAGACTGGACACTGATCAGCGTTGGCTCATTCTCAGCCCCCCGCCCAGCCTCTGCTGCCAACAGACTGCTATTAGCTAGTTAACCTTCTGCCTTCCCTATCTATGACACAGACTGCTGCTAATGCTACCAGAATGTTCCCAGTGGCTTCACACCAACAGTGAATCCCAGCCGATGATGTAGGGCAGCGTGTGGGGGAGGGGGTCAGTTGCTGTGGCTCCAACATGGTAACCGCCAATGGACTGCAATGCTTTATCGAAAGGGGGGGCGCCAGTCCCTTACTTTGCCAGGGGCGCTTGGACCCCTAGCTACACCTCTGTTGACCCTAACCGATACCCCTAAACTAACCATAATTTCTGCAGTAAAAATCCATGTTTCTATGTATATAGGGGGTCATTCCGAGTTGATCGCTTGCTGCCGTTGTTCGCTGCGTAGCAATCAGTTGAAAAAAAATGGCTAATCTCTGCATGCGCATGCTCCGTAATGTGCATGCGCATCGTACGGGTACAAAGTCCATTGTGGTTTTGCACTAGTTCTAGCGATTATTCCAATCACAGAACAGGCCACAAGGAGATTGACAGAAAGAGGGCGTTTCTGGGTGTCAACTGACCGTTTTCAGGGAGTGCTTGGAAAAATGCAGGCGTGGCAGAAGAAATGCAGACGTGGCTGGGCATTCGCTGGATGGGTGTGTGACATCAAAAGCCGTCCCTCGGTTGTTAGAATCAAAGCACACGAAGTGTAACTACAGTGCTGGTCTTATTTTGAAACGATTGTGCAGGCGCTCTGCTACTCAAGTATTCGCACTTCTCCAAAGTGAATATACACTCTCCAGTGGGCAGCGACAATGCGTTTGCATGGCTGCTAAAAACTGCTAGCGAGCAATCAACTCAGAATGACCCCCATAGTGTATTGCAAGAAAATATCTGTAAATCCAATGGTACCGTAAGTGCGGTATATTCTCGCACTTCTTTGCGGGGTGAGAACATCTCCCCTAAGTGAAGTCAGCCCTATGAATAGAGTTTGTGTGATCCCTGTGCAGCAGTCACAGAAAGGGTTCATCTCTGCAGTTTGTCACTCAAATTACATTGCTGCATTTTTTCTAGAAGTGGATCTGAGAGCTGTTACCCGCAGACCAGCTACAATAATTATCCTGGGTACTCACTAGACCAGTGGTTCTCAAACTGCACCCTGGGGTGCCTCAGGACACTTGCAGGGGTGCCTTGGATTGGTGGTCCAGGACCAATTCAAAATATTTATAGTTAGTGTTATAGGCAAAACCAGTGCTGTTGGCTGGCAATCATAACATATGTGCACAAGCAGAAGCAAATCCTGTCCCCTACCAAAGGGCCAGTGCTAGGGTGTTTGGCGTCTCCCTGCAAACTATTAATTTGGGCCCTCTCTCCAATACTTAATAAAGGGACAGTGCGCTCCTTAAAAAAAGAAAGTGTGGTATCACAAGGAAGGGGCATGGCCACACAATAGCACCCCAAATCAAAATACGCCACACAGTAGCACTATCTTATTGTCATTACACCGCATGTAATAATAATAATAATAATAATAATAATAATACCCACAGTCACAGTGCCCTTTATACACATAACCACCATATCAGTGCAGCTTACACACATAATGCCAACAGTAGCAGTGCCCCTTCTACACATGCCCACGGTGGCAATTCTTTACATGGCAAATATCAACCTGGTTTTGCCATGTAAAGGATTGCCACTTTAAAAACAAACAATCAAACAAAAACAAAAAAAACAACAGGAAAAAACACAAAATCTCTCACTTTCTGATTCTCACACCCTATTACATTCCTCCCTATATATTTAAATGTTTCTATTACTGTATGTTCCCTCTTCCCTTCTCCAAACTATACACATCAACATTTTTTAGTATTTCCAGGTAAGTTTTGTGATGTAGGCCATGCACAATTTTAGTTGCCCTAATGTATTTACAGCCTTCTGGAGATATGGCTTCTGGAACTGAACACAGGATTCTAAATGTGGCTGTACCAAGGACCTATACAGTGGCATTACAGGTTGAGTATCCCTTATCCAAAATGCTTGGGACCAGAGGAATTTTGGATATCGGATTTTTCTGTATTTTGGAATAATTGCATACCATAACGAGATATTATGGTGATGGGACCTAAATCTAAGCACAGAAGGCATTTATGTTTCATATACACCTTATACACACAGCCTGAAGGTCATTTTAGCCAATATTTTTTATAACTTTGTGCATTAAACAAAGTGTGTGTACATTCACAGAATTCATTTATGTTTCATATACACCTTATACACACAGTCTGAAGTTCATTTAATACAATATTTTTAATAACTTTGAGTATTAAACAAAGTTTGTGTACACTGAGCCATCAAAACACAAAGGTTTCACTATCTCAGTCTCACTCAAAAAAGTCCGTATTTCGGAATATTCCGTATTTCGGAATATTTGGATATGGGATACTCAACCTGTATTACTTTTTTCTGCTACTGGTTCTTTAACCTATGCAAACAAGCATCTGACTTGCCTTTCCTATTGCTTTGTTACATTGCTCACCTGAAATAGTAATACTTAGATAGCTTTCCTCTTGCCATTATAATGCCCTTAATATTATAGTTAGCCTTTGCATTTTTGAGACGTGTATGATTTTGCATTTTTTGGCATTAAATGTTGCCATGTTCTTGACCATTCCTCTAGTCCAGGGGCGGAACTGCCAGAGACAACGGAGTCAGTTGCCGCCGGGCTCCAGCCCTAAAGGGGCTTCCTCCATTGCCCCCCGGCTGTTACGTGCCCTTCCTACTAAATAGACAAAGGCGCTACCAGCAGGGTCTCGCAGTTTGTACATTCCATGCCGTAACACCCTTCTTTCCACCTTCACAATGAAGCTATTGGTACTTTGCAAAAAAAAAATTATTAGCATTGCAACTCAGCAGATCAATGCAGTGTGCAGCCACACACTCCATATATCTGCTCAGCCACAAAGCTGATTATTTCTTCACAAAGTACAAGGTGAGCTCCAAATAGAATTCTCTAGCTTAGATTATACCTTTCTATGCAAGGGTAAATAGCTCAATTGTTTGACTGCAATGCCACAGGAAATGGTTTGGATCCAAGACAGTGTGACTGAATAATAAAGAAACCTTAAGATGAGTTCATGAATGTTGTATAAGTATTAGTGAGAGAAGGGGTCAGGAGCATGCTAGGCTGCAAAAAATAAGGTAGGCTGCAAGTGAAAGTAATGATCTCCTATATATTTTCCCAGATCTGTCACTCTGTGTGGCTAACTCTGGGGGAAGTCACAGCAATGGGCGGAGACGGCATCTGCAGGATGATACACCAGTGCCAGCAGCAGACCGTAACAAAGTGACAGATCAGGGAGAATATATAGGAGGTAGGGAGGTGGCCATGGTACATGGCTGGCCAAGGGACACTAGCTCATGTACCCCTTTACCACTGAGGCTGGCCACCAAGGATGGACCTGTCACCAGTGCACATGCAATAACCTCTTCTGCTACCCTCTTTGCAACTCAGATTGCCCAGTGCTCCCCTTCGCTAACAGTCCACAAAGTTTCCCCATCTCACGATCTGCCTCATCACCCCCACTTTCATCTCTACAGCACACGCGCATATCATACAAGATCCCATCATGCGTACGTAGGTCTGAAATGCAAGAGGGAGGTTGGGGGGAGATTGGCATGCGCCAGCAACACCACACAGCTCACTGTGACCACAGTGGAGAGGCGCTGCAACAGGACAATACACCAACCTCAGAGAAAGGAACTGCGTCGGTCAGGAGGAGAACTATTTCAATAGCATAAAAAGGTTAATGCGTCCCACCCTATGGACACCAGACTCATCAAGTCACTGTTGCCAGAGTCTCATACAATGACTCTGAACCTCTAAGCACACTATTTGACTGTCCACACCCTGCTGTGCCTATTACCCATCTCCTCCACCACCCTCAACACTGACCCACACATCATTCACCCACAGAGATACAATAAAGGTAGTTTGGATAAATTAGCTAAATGAAATGGATTTAACCAATTTATCTAAATGACCATTTTTGGATGTTTTCCAGTGTTTGTGAGCAAATGGTCAATTGTCATTTGCTGCCACATATTAGCATAATTTTTTTTCAACTTGAAAAAAAAAATTGGACAGATAATCTAAGTGTGGATCCAGTTTAAAGGTCCGTATTCACGGCCCGATTTTGGGGAGAGATGTGTGCTGAGCGAACTGCTCAGCACACATCTCTGCCCCCGCTCAGCACAGCGTGATGTGTGCTGAGCGTACGGGGGGTAGGGGCGCTCATTTCGCCCCCTGTGTAGGGCATTCTGTGTGTATCCAGTTTAACAGGTGTGAGCATCATACAACTACTGACTTGCGAGTAACTATACAGCAGCTCCATGCCTTGTGACTTGAAGAAACACCAGTTAACCCTGGGAATGCTGCAGTCAAAGCAACAATTCCTCTTCTTACATTCCGCTGCACTTATTGTGGGGTAGCCGCAATCCCTTCTGCTGTACGGTTCCACATTACATTGTTTCTTGTCACTTCCTGTTGATGCAGTAAGGAAACATCCAGGAATTACAGCAGCTTAGTTTTTTTTTTTTTTTAACTGGGGCAATTTAGCTAGATCACAGGGCAATTTAGCTCCTTTGGTCCTTTTTTAGGACCAGTTAATCAGACAGTTGAGCAAACTGAAAAACAGCTAACAGGAAATTTCCACTTAAATGGTATTTTCTAATCTTATCTGACCATGACTAAGAATAAAGGATACACAAGATAAACTCTTAGAGCCATGGACCTTATCCATGTTTAAGCTCCATAAAATCTGTAATCAATAGCACTACATGCTCCCACTTTACCACTGTACTATATACTCTACCTGTGTTTTTAAGGTAAAAACACCATTTAACCCCAGTGACACTTGAATTAAAGCAGCAGCCTCTGGAATAGCATTCCTTAGCATTAATCCCAGGAAATCTGCAATCTTCACGCTCTTTGATAGCCATGCTACATTGCTGTTTACTTGGATGGAGCAGAGAGCACAACATCAGTACATAGGAAATATTAGAATGCATGATAAGAAAGGTGTGAGCTCTACAGCAAGGCCTCTAACCCTTTGCCAGTGCCAAATACATAGGGCTTAACTCAGATCTGATCACAGCAGCAAATTTATTAGCTAAAACCATGTACACTGCAGGGGGGGGGGTGTATAATATGTGCAGAGAGAGTTAGATTTTGGTGCGGTGTGTTCAAACTGAAATCTAAATTGCAGTGTAAAAACAAAACAGCCAGTATTTACCCTGCACACAAACAATATAACCCACCTAAATCTCTCTGCAAATGTTATATCTGCCCCCCCCCCCCCAACCCTGCAGTGCACATGGTTTTGCCCACTAGCTAACAAATTTGCTGCATCTGGGAATTACAGCAGCTTAATATTTCTTTTTACAGAAGGTTCAGCAAATTAAATTATTTAGTGAAATACTGTAATCATAACAGTTACAGGGATATTGTAGGTAGATTTATTGTCAGTGGATAAATGTAAAAATTAAACCCTTAGGCATAGTTCCAAAATGCTGTCATTGCAATCCAGATTTTAAGGATATCATGCTTGAGCACAGGTGACTTAATTAGAACTTCGGTCAATGTGAATTAACCATTGGACTCAACCATGGTTATCCTTAAAACCCAGGGGTCTATTTAAGATCGATCTTAATCGATGTTGGGCTTCCAGGTTGAAAAAACACACACATTTACTAACATTTTAAAATTTATATAAAAAATCATCTGTTCGTAAATGCAGTGCACATGGTTTTGCCCAACTGCTAACAAAAATCCTGCTGCGATCAACTCAGAATTACCCCCCATGGCCCTCATTCCGAGTTGTTCGCTCGCAAGCTGCTTTTAGCAGCATTGCACACGCTAAGCTGCCGCCTACTGGGAGTGAATCTTAGCATCTTAAAATTGCGAACGAAAGATTTGCAATATTGCGATAAGACATCTCTGTGCAGTTTCTGAGTAGCTCGAGACTTACTCTGCCAGTGCGATCAGTTCAGTGCTTGTCGTTCCTGGTTTGACGTCACAAACACACCCAGCGTTCGCCCAGACACTCCTCCGTTTCTCCAGCCACTCCCGCGTTTTTCCCAGAAACGGTAGCATTTTTTCCCACACGCCCCTAAAACGGCCTGTTTCCGCCCAGAAACACCCACTTCCTGTCAATCACATTACGATCACCAGAACGATGAAAAAACCGTGAGTAATATTCCTAACTGCATAGCAAATTTACTTGGCGCAGTCGCAGTGTGAACATTGCGCATGCGCATTAAGCGGAAAATCGCTGCGATGCGAAGAAAATTACAGAGCGAACAACTCGGAATGACCACCTATGTGCACTGCAGGGAAGGCAGATTTAACATGTGCAGAGAGAGTTAGATTTGGGTGTGGTGTGTTCAATCTGCAATCTAATTTGCAGTGTAAAAATAAAGCAGTCAGTATTTACCCTGCACAGAAACAAAATAACTCACCCAAATCTAACTCTTTCTGCACATGTTATATCTGCCTCCCCTGCAGTACACATGGTTTTGCCCAACTGCTAACAAAATTCCTGCTGCGATCAACTTGGAATTACCCCCATCGATTGATGTTTTCACACTGCTCGTGTATATAAGACATAGGGCCTAATTCAGTTTGGATAGTAATACGCGTTCCAACCGCAAAAACTATGAAGAGGATGAGGGCATATACACAGGGTCCATCCTGTGCGTGTGCCTACATTTTCTCCGGGTGCCCCGCAGAAAATGCGAATGCCTCTGCCTGTCAATCAGTAGAGGGCGTACCTTCGCAGGTATATCGCGATCATGAGCCATGTCTCCCATTTTTGTCATTATAGGTGCTCTGTGAGCTGCTGGCCATGCCCCAGCCCCTCTGTCTCCCGTGAATAGAGATTGAGGCTTATTCAGACCAGATCGCTTCAATTTATTTTCACCCAGCGGGCAATCTGGTTTGCACTGCACATGCGTATGCGCCACAATGCGTAAGTGCGACGGTCCGGAGATCACAAGAAGATTGACAAGAAGAGGGTGTTTGTGTGGGTGGCAACTGAATGTTTCTAGGGAGTGTCCGGAAAAACACTGGAGGGACCCGGCGTTTTGTGGGAGGATTTGTGACGTCACCTCAATGGCTGAGTAAGTGCTGAGCTGTGCAGCTCTTGTGCACATGTGATCACACACCTGCACAGCAAATTTTCCCTTCCGCTGTAGGCGACAACTACCTGATTACAGGGATGCAAAAAACACACCCTAGCGATCAGGTCTGAATTACCCACAATGTGCATATTTGCAGAGCAACAAGCTACAGGGAGCCTTCCACCCCCCCCCCCCTTCCCCATGGGAAGGGGGGGGGGGGTTGTTTGGGTTAGCTGGACATTCCCCAAAAAAGTGACTGTCCAGCAAAAATTGGGATAGTTGGGAGGTATGTTCAAATACATTTATTGTTTTGCATGCAGGGTAAATACTGGCTTCTTTGACATTTAGCCACAAATGCTGCACAGCTGAATTACAGTATTACACTGCAATTAACAGTTATGCTAGGACATTCCCCCTCCCAAATCTACCTCTCTCTGCATGTTACATCTGTCCCACAGTGGCGTGCGGTGAGGTCAGTGGCTAGTGAGGCACTACAGCCATAATGTCCGCCGAATCCTGCCGATGACCCTTAGCCAATGCCCGCTACTGCCTCTGAGCCGATACCCGCTGCCACCGCCAATGGCTTACAAACTCGCCCACAATCAACTGACCCAGCCCTCCACCACTAATTTCTATCTCAGTCCGATGCCGCCAATGCCCGCTGCCTGCCTGCTCATTGTTCTCGTTATATATTATAAATTTTTAAAGGAAAAAAAAATGAGTGTTTGGGACTGGGAAGGGTGAGGGAGGAGGACATGAATGCAATTTTGTTGTCCAGGGCTTCCATTAACTTAAAGGAGAAGGGTCTGAATGGGTTAAAAAAAATGCGTGAGGTCCCCCCTCCTTAGTATAACCAGCCTCGGGCTCTTTGAGCCGGTCCTGGTTATTTAAATACTGGGGGAAAAATTGGACAGGGGTTCCCCGTATTTAGACAACCAGCACCGGGCTCTTAGACCGGTCCAGGTTCCAAAAATACGTGGGAAAATAGATGTAGGGGTCCCCCATATTTTTAAAACCAGCACCGGGCTCCACTAGCCAGAGAGATAATGCCACAGCCGGGGGACACTTTTATGTAGGTCCCTGCGGCCCTGGCATTACCCCTCCAACTAGTCACCCCTGGCCGGGGTTCCCTGGAGGAGTGGGGACCCCTTTAATCAAGAGGTTCCTCCCCTTGAGGCACCCAAGGGCCAGGGGTGAAGCCCGAGGCTGTCCCCAGCACCCCTGGGTGGTGGGTGCCGGGCTGATAGCCATGTGTGTAAAAAGAGAATATTGTTTTTTCGTTGTGGAACTACAAGGCCCAGCAAGCCTCCCCCGCTTGCTGGTACTTGGAGAACCTCAAGTACCAGCAGGCGGGGAAATAACGGGCTTGCTGGTACCTGTAGTTCTACAACAACAAAAAATACCCAAATAAAAACACAAACACACACAGCGTGACAGTAAAATTATTGAGACAGGCTGTAGCATGTGGGTGCATGTAACCCTATAAAAGTGATGGATTGGGTGACTATTACAATACCCACTGTTGCTGTCTGAAAAATGATGGATTTATAGATTGCTCTGCCGAGACATGTTTTTTTCTAAAATGCACCACAGGTATGGATGGATAGTATACTTGACGACACAGAGGTAGGTAGAGCAGTGGCCTACTGTACCGTACTGCTATATATTATATTATTTATTATTATTATTATCCTTTATTTATATGGCGCCACAAGGGTTCCGCAGTGCCCAATTACAGAGTACATAAACAAATAATCAAACAGGAAAACAGCAACTTACAGTTGACGACAATATAGGACAAGTACAGGGTAAATAAACATAGCTACATCAGCAGATGACACTGGAATAAGTATCAGGTGGCAGAAGACTGCTGGATTTGGTGCAGCTGAAGATTATTAAAGTAAGAAAAGAGTAAGCACATGAGGGAAGAGGGCCCTGCTCGTGAGAGCTTACATTCTAAAAGGGAGGGGTAGACAGACAGGGGTGAGACAGATGGGGTACATAGAGAGCATGGAACAGAGGTTTAGGATGAGATTTGGCTGGGTTTGGTGAAGAAGTGGGTCTTGAGAGCCCGTTTGAAGTTTTGTAGAGAGGTGGAGAGTCTGAGGGGGAGAGGTAGGGAATTCCAGAGAAGTGGTGCAGCACGTGAAAAATCTTGGAGGTAGGAGTGGGAGGAAGTAATCCGTAGGCAGGAGAGTCGGTGTGCATTAGCAGAGCGAAGAGGACGGGTGGGAGTGTAAAGCGAGATAAGATCAGAGATGTAGATGGGAGAGGAGTGGGTGAGGGCTTTGTAAGCAAGTGTGAGAAGCTTGAAATGGATTCTGAAAGGGAAGGGGAGCCAGTGAAGGACTAGTAAGAGAGGAGAGGTGGACGTAGTGTGTTTGGTGAGGAAAATGAGCCGGGCAGCAGCATTGAGGATAGATTGGAGTGGAGAGAGGTATTTGTCAGGAATGCCAGTCAGGAAGAGATTACAGCAGTCCAGTCTGGAGATGACCAGTGAGTGGATAAGAGTCTTAGTAGCATCCTGGGTCAGAAAGGGTCTGATCCTGGAAATATTTTTTAGATGAAAACGGCAGGTTTGTGAGAGGTGCTGAATGTGTGGTTTGAAGGAGAGGGAGGAGTCAAGGATTACTCAAAGACAGCGCGCTTGGGGGGTAGAGGAGATAGTAGTGCCATAAATAGATAATGAGATTGTAGGAGGTGAGATTATGCGGGAGGGAGGGAAGATGATCAGCTCGGTCTTAGACATGTTAAGTTTAAGAAAGCGCTGGGACATCCAGGAAGAGATAGCAGAGAGACAGTTGGAGATACGAGTGAGGAGAGTAGGGGAGAGGTCTGGAGAGGAAAGATAGATTTGAGTGTCATCAGCATAGAGATGATATTGGAAACCAAAAGAACTAATGAGCTTACCTAGTGAGGACGTATAGAGAGAGAAGAGAAGAGAAGAGGACCACGGACAGAACCTTGGGGTACCCCTACAGTTAGTGGAAGTGAGGGGGAGGTGGAGTCATGAGAGGAGACAGAGAATGAACGGTCAGAAAGGTAGGACGACAACCAAGAGAGGGCAGTGTTACGCAGACCAATGGAGTGAAGGATTTGCAGTAGGAGAGGATGGTCCACAGTGTCAAAAGCAGCAGAGAGATCAAGTAGAATAAGCAGAGAGTAGTGTCCCTTAGATTTAGCAGCATGGAGGTCATTGCATACTTTTGTAAGGGCAGTTTCAGTGGAGTGGAGAGGACGGAAGCCAGACTGGAATGGGTCAAGCAGTGAGTGTGAGGAAAGAAAGGAAGTAAGGCGGTTGTAGACAATACGCTCAAGGAGTTTGGAGGCAAAAGGGAGGAGAGAGATGGGTCGGTAGTTGGAGAGAGTGTTTGGATCAAGGGTAGGTTTTTTAAGAATAGGAGAGATGAGAGCGTGCTTGAAGGCAGAGGGGACAGTGCCTGATGAGAGGGAGAGATTGAGAAGGTGGGAAAGATGGGAACAAGCAGAAGAAGAGAGGTGGCAAAGGAGGCGGGAGGGGATAGGGTCAAGTGGGGAGGTGGTGAGGGGACAGGAACGAATGAGGGCCATGACTTCCTCTCCAGATGCATGGGAGAAAGATGACAGAGTTGGTGCGAGGGATGGGGAGGGTTGGTAAGGGATGGGAGAAGGCTGGTTACTGATAGTCTGGTGTGATGTGATGTCCTGACGTATGGAGTCAATTTTGGATGTGAAGTAAGTGGCAAAGTCAAGAGCAGAGAGTGAGGAAGGGAGACGAGGTGGAGGTGGGCAGAGGAGTGAGTTGAGAGTGGCAAAGAGGCGCCGGGGGTTGGAAGACTGGGAGGAGATGAGGTTCTTGAAGTATGACTGTTTAGCAAGAGAAAGGGCAGCACTGAAGGATGAGAGCATAAGTTTGAAATGGAGGAAGTCTGCCTTAGAGCGTGATTTCCTCCAGTGTCGCTCAGCAGTACATGAGCATTTTTGCAGATATCTGGTGCATTTGGTGTGCCAGGGTTGAGGTGTTAATTTGCAAGGGTGAATAGTGGTTGGTGGAGCAACAGAGTCAAGAGCAGAAGTAAGGGAAGCATTGTATGTGGAAGTGGCTTGTTCAGGGCATGAGAGAGAGAGAATAGGAGAGAGAAGTGAGTCAAACAGGGAGGAAAGGAATGTGGTGTCAATAGCTTCAATGTTACGCTTAGTGATGGTAGCCTTAGGAGGTAGAGATGGGGAAGTCGAGAGAGATAGGTTGAAGGAGAGCAGGTGGTGGTCAGAGAGGGGAAATGGGGAGTTGGAAAAATCAGAAATATCACAGCGGTGAGTGAAGACCAGATCCAGTGAGCTCCCATTCACATGGGAGGGTGAGGAGGTCCACTGGGAGAGACCAAGTGAAGAGGTGAGGTTAAGGAGTTTAGAGGCAGGGGATTGTGTGGGGATGTCAATAGGGATGTTGAAATCGCCTAGGATAATGGTGGGAATGTCAGAAGAGAGGAAGTGAGGAAGCCAGGAAGCAAAGTTGTCGATGAATTTGGAAGCAGTGCCAGGGGGGCGGTAAATGACAGCTACTCTAAGATGGACTGGTTGGAAGAGGCATATGGCGTGGACCTCAAATGTAGAGAATATAAGGGATGGTTCTGGTGGTATGAGTTGGTAGGAGTAACTAGAAGGTAAAAGGACCCCAACACCACCCCCATGGCGACCCCTAGGTCGGGGTGTGTGTGTGAATGTAAGGCCCCCAGCAGAGAGAGCAGCAGCAGAAGTAGTGTCAGAGGGCATAATCCAAGTTTCAGTAATGGCTAGTAGGTGTAGGGAGTTGGAAATGAAAAGGTCATGAGTGGGGACCAGTTTGTTACAAACAGATCTGGCATTCCAGAGGGCACAGGATAGGGGGTATGAGTTTGTGGGAGAGATGTGAATTAGATTTTCAGGGTTGCTGTAGCGATGAGGTGGGATTAACTTTGAGGGCAGGGATGATGAGAGAGTAGTGATGGTACGGGTGCCTGAGCTAGGAGGGGAAACTGCAGGAGGTGGGCAGGGAGGGAGGTCAGTGTGATGTGGATGGGGGTGTGGGGAGGTGACAGGGAAGGGAGAGAGGGAGCAGGGCTGAGTTGTGGGGTAGCAGGACCATGGGGCAGAGGTGAATGAAAGTGGGGTAACAGGAAAGGTGGGGGAAGGAAACAGAGGGATGGAGGGGAGACAGAGGAGGAGAGAGAGGAGGAGGTGGAGGAGACTAGTGGGGAAGGATAAAGATACATTATTAGGTAGACACTGAGTGATGTGGGGAGTATAAGAAAACCTTGACATAGTGTTAAGTAGGTAAATAGGTTGAAGTAGTGGAAGTAGGAGAGGAGACTGTAAGGCAATCCGAGCAGAAGAATTGCAGAAATGCAGGTGAGAAAAGCAGTGTAGGCTCAAGGGGTGTAGATTTAGTATGAAATGAGTCAAAAGCGTAGATAAAGTGGGTGCAGAAATGTATTTGGAGTGTAAGAAATGAAAGGATTGTGAGAGGTTTAAGAAGCAATGGTAATTATGTTAGATGTTTTAAGTGTTTGCAGGTAAAATTGCATTGGTGCAGCTGTGCTTAAAAAACAAAAAAATTACAATAATACAGATACAGGCATTTGTAGGTGAAATGGATGGTTTATGAAATGTCCAAGTAAGGTAGTTCTGTGCAATGTAATCAGATGCAACAATCAGGAGGTGAGTGATCTGAGGAGTAAGTGACTCACATTTGTTATTAGTTCTTCAGTTTTCTTTGTTTTGTTAGATTGGTGTGCTTCTGTTTTCCTTCTTTTTCACTTCGATTGAACGCTGATTGAACACTGCTGTTATGTGTCAATTTTATCACGCTTTGATAAAAATGCACGCTTAGATCAATTAATGCACAGCCAAATGGCTTTGCACAGCCTACACCATTGGACTTAAGTAGAAGACTATTACAAGTGAAACCAATAATTGAAATCTGTAACCACACCCCACCCCCTCAAATGCCAGGCAATAAATTACCTTAAAAACAACAACCAGGCATTCCACAAAGATTAAACTGGGTCTATATCATTCAAAACTTTAAAAAAGTACTTCAAAATCACATACTATGCAATAATGTTTCAATTTGCATAACCCAGCAGAATTAGCTTTGCATATATAGATATAGTGCAGCAGAATATATTGGTGGTTGTAGTCAATTGTAATTACCTGTAGGTGACAAGAAGAGAAGAAACGTCAATTCACAATCGATATCAGCTGAAGATAAATTAACGCTGATTGAACGCTGCTGTTATGTGTCAATTTTATCACGCTTTGATAAAAATGCACGCTTAGATCAATAAATGCACAGCCAAACGGCTTTGCACAGCCTACACCATTGGACTTAAGTAGAAGACTATTACAAGTGAAACCAATAATTGAAATCTGTAACCACACCCCACCCCCTCAAATGCCAGGCAATAAATTACCTTAAAAACAACAACCAGGCATTCCACAAAGATTAAACTGGTTCTATATCATTCAAAACTTTAAAAAAGTACTTAAAAATCACATACTATGCAATAATGTTTCAATTTGCATTACCCAGCAGAATTAGCTTTGCATATATAGATATAGTGCAGCAGAATATATTGGTGGTTGTAGTCAATTGTAATTACCTGTAGGTGACAAGAAGAGAAGAAACGTCAATTCACAATCGATATCAGCTGAAGATAAATTAACGCTGATTGAACGCTGCTGTTATGTGTCAATTTTATCACGCTTTGATAAAAATGCACGCTTGGATCAATAAATGCACAGCCAAACGGCTTTGCACAGCCTACACCATTGGACTTAAGTAGAAGACTATTACAAGTGAAACCAATAATTGAAATCTGTAACCACACCCCACCCCCTCAAATGCCGGGCAATAAATTACCTTAAAAACAACAACCAGGCATTCCACAAAAATTAAACTGGGTCTATATCATTCAAAACTTTAAAAAAGTACTTAAAAATCACATACTATGCAATATTGTTTCAATTTGCATTACCCAGCAGAATTAGCTTTGCATATATAGATATAGTGCAGCAGAATATATTGGTGGTTGTAGTCAATTGTAATTACTCAGCAGAATTAGCTTTTCATATATAGATATAGTGCAGCAGAATATATTGGTGGTTGTAGTCAATTGTAATTACCCAGCAGAATTAGCTTTGCAAATATAGATATAGTGCAGCAGAATATATTGGTGGTTGTAGTCAATTGTAATTACCCAGCAGAATTAGCTTTGCATATATATAGTGCAGCAGAATATATTGGTGGTTGTAGTAAATTGCAATTACCCAGCAGCAGCTCTACTGCACTCAACATCACCAGTGCTCACAATATATATAATGCTATATACTATGCCATAGTGGTGCTTACTATATAACACCTCCTACTGCGTTCCCCCTGGCAATGAGCATGACACCCAGAGAGTGAAACCCCTGGCAATGAGCATGACACCCAGCACGTGAAACTCTTGGCATTGAGCAGTTTTTGTAAAAGTAATTAGAAGCTTTACTGTAGGGCATAGTGTATCACAGATATTGTGGTGAGTGACATAATATGTTCCAAAGGGCATTAATGTGTGGGGCTTAACATGGTTGAAATTACTGTACTTTTTTCCCTGTGGTGGCCGAGGTCTGTTGGTGCAGGGTCAAGAACTGGGGTGTAAGGTAGTCTTTGCCTGCAAGGCTACGCTCATTTTATGGAGACCATACCCATACATTTAAGTGTGGCATATACCTGCGCTTGCTCGCGGGGTGAGAACATCTCCCTAATTGAATTCAGCGATATGAATAGAGGTTGTGCAGCAGCCACAGAAAGGGTTAATCTCTGCAGCTTGTCACTAAATTACATTGTTGCAATTTTAGCTGGGAGCTGCAATAATTACTCTAATACATAACACAGCCAACACTTCTATATTCACACAATATACTGCATGGTGAATATAGCAGTGGGTTGCAGAGAAAAAAAATATGCTGGCAAAAAAATCCAATTGAGTGATTAAACAGCTCTTCATTTTCTGGCTTTATTTTTATGCTAACAAATTTGTTCTCTGAAAAGTGTCCACAAAGCCAAGTATCTGATTAACACCTTTGTAGGGATGGTTTTTCACCTATTACTAAATTAAACTTGCTTCATTGGAAAGGCAGCAAGATGCATCGTCATTTCAATATCTACTGAAATAATACAGGTTGACACCAGGAAACATTAACGCCACTGCATCCTTGCTGCTTTCTCATGTGGAAGTCTGTTTAATGTGAAAACAAGGTGATATCTAATTAGCACACAGGTAAGGAATTAAGAAAATCTTTATTTAAGGGTGAAGATGTTTCTCACAAAATCGTTGCCCCAATGCATCATTGAAATTCAAGCTGGAAAGATGATTTTAATATATCACTTGTACATTTTGTATTGCTCTTCTGGTGACAATGTAGTTTGTTTTTGTCAATTACCATTTTAATAATAGGGTAAAGAAAATTAAGTGGATTTTTGAAAGAAAACAATACTGTCAATATACTATTAAACAAATTAAAATGGTAAAAGTTATTGTACTTTAAGTAAAAATAAAAGAGCTAAAATATCAATCCCAATTTTGGATTACTTTAATTAAAAAAAAATGCATATAGCAGAGGATAGTTTCAATCTGCCTACCTCTGGGTTATCGGCCCAGCATGCTTCCATTGCAGTACTCTGCTGCACATGTAAGTGCAAGAGATCCTGAAGCACTCACTCATCATGGGAAAGTACCAATGTGTTTCTTCGTTGGTTGATGGAAGAAACATCTTACAAAAACTCTCCAGATTATTGACTTTTTAAAGTTTTTCTAGGAAACGTTCTAGATGAATGCTTATTAGCCTTTGTCAGTATGTACTTTTTGCAAAGTGTCTCTGTGGCGCAATCGGTTAGTGTATTCGGCTATTAACCAAAAGGTTGGTGGTTCAATCCCACCCAGGGATGTAATTGACCTTGTGATCGGATTTTGGTGATATTTAAGTAGACAAGTCAAAATTTCAAACCCCCTGTTATGGTGTGGGTACCTGGCCTTCCTTGATGTAATCAGAGTTAGATTTGATTCAGTGATTTTATAAAAACAGCTAGGAAGCACAATTTAGCAGTAGGTTGCAGAGAAAAAAAATATGCTGGCAGAAAAATCCAATTGAGTGATTAAACAGCTCTTCATTTTCTGGCTTTATTTTTATGCTAACAAATTTGTTCTCTGAAAAGTGTCCACAAAGCCAAGTCTCTGATTAACACCTTTGTAAGGATGGTTTTTCACCTATTACTAAATTAAACTTGCTTCATTGGAAAGGCAGCAAGATGCATCCTCATTTCAATGTCTACTGAAATAATACAGGTTGACACCAGGAAACATTAACGCCACTGCATCCTTGCTGCTTTCTCATGTGGAAGTCTGTTTAATGTGAAAACAAGGTGATATCTAATTAGCACACAGGTAAGGAATTAAGAAAATCTTTATTTAAGGGTAAAGATGTTTCTCACAAAATCGTTGCCCCAATGCATCATTGAAATTCAACCTGGAAAGATGATTTTAATATATCACTTGTACATTTTGTATTGCTCTTCTGGTGACAATGTAGTTTGTTTTTGTCAATTACCATTTTAATAATAGGGTAAAGAAAATTAAGTGGATTTTTGAAAGAAAACAATACTGTCAATATACTATTAAAAAAAATTAAAATGGTAAAAGTTATTGTACTTTAAGTAAAAATAAAAGAGCAAAAATATCCATCCCAGTTTTGGATTACTTTAATTAACAAAAAAAATGCATATAGCAAAGGATAGTTTCAATCTGCCTACCTCTGGGTTATGGGCCCAGCATGCTTCCATTGCAGTACTCTGCTGCACATGTAAGTGCAAGAGATCCTGAAGCACTCACTCATCATGGGAAAGTACCAATGTGTTTCTTTGTTGGTTGATGGAAGAAACATCTTACAAAAACTCTCCAGATTATTGACTTTTTAAAGTTTTTCTAGGAAACGTTCTAGATGAATGCTTATTAGCCTTTGTCAGTATGTACTTTTTGCAAGGTGTCTCTGTGGCGCAATCGGTTAGTGTGTTCGGCTATTAACCAAAAGGTTGGTGGTTCAATCCCACCCAGGGATGTAATTGACCTTGTGATCGTATTTTGGTGATATTTAAGTAGACAAGTCAAAATTTCAAACCCCCTGTTATGGTGTGGGTACCTGGCCTTCCCTGATGTAATCAGAGTTAGATTTTATTCAGTGATTTTATAAAAACAGCTAGGAAGCACAATTTAGCATTAGGTTGCAGAGAAAAAAAATATGCTGGCAGAAAAATCCAATTGAGTGATTAAACAGCTCTTCATTTTCTGGCTTTATTTTTATGCTAACAAATTTGTTCTCTGAAAAGTGTCCACAAAGCCAAGTCTCTGATTAACACCTTTGTAAGGATGGTTTTTCACCTATTACTAAATTAAACTTGCTTCATTGGAAAGGCAGCAAGATGCATCCTCATTTCAATGTCTACTGAAATAATACAGGTTGACACCAGGAAACATTAACGCCACTGCATCCTTGCTGCTTTCTCATGTGGAAGTCTGTTTAATGTGAAAACAAGGTGATATCTAATTAGCACACAGATAAGGAATTAAGAAAATCTTTATTTAAGGGTAAAGATGTTTCTCACAAAATCGTTGCCCCAATGCATCATTGAAATTCAACCTGGAAAGATGATTTTAATATATCACTTGTACATTTTGTATTGCTCTTCTGGTGACAATGTAGTTTGTTTTTGTCAATTACCATTTTAATAATAGGGTAAAGAAAATTAAGTGGATTTTTGAAAGAAAACAATACTGTCAATATACTATTAAAACAAATTAAAATGGTAAAAGTTATTGTACTTTAAGTAAAAATAAAAGAGCAAAAATATCCATCCCAGTTTTGGATTACTTTAATTAACAAAAAAAATGCATATAGCAAAGGATAGTTTCAATCTGCCTACCTCTGGGTTATGGGCCCAGCATGCTTCCATTGCAGTACTCTGCTGCACATGTAAGTGCAAGAGATCCTGAAGCACTCACTCATCATGGGAAAGTACCAATGTGTTTCTTTGTTGGTTGATGGAAGAAACATCTTACAAAAACTCTCCAGATTATTGACTTTTTAAAGTTTTTCTAGGAAACGTTCTAGATGAATGCTTATTAGCCTTTGTCAGTATGTAATTTTTGCAAAGTGTCTCTGTGGCGCAATCGGTTAGTGTGTTCGGCTATTAACCAAAAGGTTGGTGGTTCAATCCCACCCAGGGATGTAATTGACCTTGTGATCGGATTTTGGTGATATTTAAGTAGACAAGTCAAAATTTCAAACCCCCTCTTATTGTGTAGGGTACCTAGCCTTCTCTGATGTAATCAGAGTTAGATTTTATTCAGTGATTTTATAAAAACAGCTAGGAAGCACAATTTAGCAGTGGGTTGCAGAGAAAAAGAAATATGCTGGCAAAAAAATCCAATTGAGTGATTAAACAGCTCTTCATTTCTGGCTTTATTTTTATGCTAACAAATTTGTTCTCTGAAAAGTGTCCACAAAGCCAAGTCTCTGATTAACACCTTTGTAGGGATGGTTTTTCACATATTACTAAATTAAACTTGCTTCATTGGAAAGGCAGCAAGATGCATCCTCATTTCAATGTCTACTGAAATAATACAAGTTGACACCAGGAAACATTAACACCACTGCATCCTTGCTGCTTTCTCATGTGGAAGTCTGTTTAATGTGAAAACAAGGTGATATCTAATTAGCACACAAGTAAGGAATTAAGAAAATCTTTATTTAAGGGTGAAGATGTTTCTCACAAAATCGTTGCCCCAATGCATCATTGAAATTCAAGCTGGAAAGATGATTTTAATATATCACTTGTACATTTTGTATTGCTCTTCTGGTGACAATGTAGTTTGTTTTTGTCAATTACCATTTTAATAATAGGGTAAAGAAAATTAAGTGGATTTTTGAAAGAAAACAATACTGTCAATATACTATTAAAACAAATTAAAATGGTAAAAGCTATTGTACTTTAAGTAAAAATAAAAGAGGCAAAATATCAATCCCAGTTTTGGATTACTTTAATTAACAAAAAAAATGCATATAGCAGAGGATTGTTTCAATCTGCCTACCTCTGGGTTATGGGCCCAGCATGCTTCCATTGCTGTACTCTGCTGCACATGTAAGTGCAAGAGATCCTGAAGCACTCACTCATCATGGGAAAGTACCAATGTGTTTCTTCGTTGGTTGATGGAAGAAACATCTTACAAAAACTCTCCAGAATATTGACTTTTTAAAGTTTTTCTAGGAAACGTTTTAGATGAATGCTTATTAGCCTTTGTCAGTATTTACTTCTGCAAAGTGTCTCTGTGGCGCAATCAGTTAGTGTGTACGGCTACTAACCAAAAGGTTGGTGGTTCAATCACACCCAGGGACGTAATTGACCTTGTGATCAGATTTTGGTGATCTTTAAGTAGACAAGTCAAAATTTCAAACCCCCTGTTATGGTGTAGGGTACCTGGCCTTCTCTGATGTAATCAGAGTTAGATTTGATTCAGTGATTTTATAAAAACAGCTAGGAAGCACAATTTAGCAGTGGGTTGCAGAGAAAAAGAAATATGCTGGCAAAAAAATCCAATTGAGTGATTAAACAACTCTTCATTTTCTGGCTTTATTTTTATGCTAACAAATTTGTTCTCTGAAAAGTGTCCACAAAGCCAAGTCTCTGATTAACACCTTTGTAGGGATGGTTTTTCACCTATTACTAAATTAAACTTGCTTCATTGGAAAGGCAGCAAGATGCATCCTCATTTCAATGTCTACTGAAATAATACAGGTTGACACCAGGAAACATTAACGCCACTGCATCCTTGCTGCTTTCTCATGTGGAAGTCTGTTTAATGTGAAAACAAGGTGATATCTAATTAGCACACAGGTAAGGAATTAAGAAAATCTTTATTTAAGGGTGAAGATGTTTCTCACAAAATCGTTGCCCCAATGCATCATTGAAATTCAAGCTGGAAAGATGATTTTAATATATCACTTGTACATTTTGTATTGCTCTTCTGGTGACAATGTAGTTTGTTTTTGTCAATTACCATTTTAATAATAGGGTAAAGAAAATTAAGTGGATTTTTGAAAGAAAACAATACTGTCAATATACTATTAAAACAAATTAAAATGGTAACAGTAAATTAAAATGGTAAAAGTTATTGTACTTTAAGTAAAAATAAAAGAGCAAAAATATCAATCCCAGTTTTGGATTACTTTAATTAACAAAAAAAAAATGCATATAGCAAAGGATAGTTTCAATCTGCCTACCTCGGGGTTATGGGCCCAGCATGCTTCCATTGCAGTACTCTGCTGCACATGTAAGTGCAAGAGATCCTGAAGCACTCACTCATCATGGGAAAGTACCAATGTGTTTCTTTGTTGGTTGATGGAAGAAACATCTTACAAAAACTCTCCAGATTATTGACTTTTTAAAGTTTTTCTAGGAAACGTTCTAGATGAATGCTTATTAGCCTTTGTCAGTATGTACTTTTTGCAAAGTGTCTCTGTGGCGCAATCGGTTAGTGTGTTCGGCTATTAACCAAAAGGTTGGTGGTTCAATCCCACCCAGGGATGTAATTGACCTTGTGATCGGATTTTGGTGATATTTAAGTAGACAAGTCAAAATTTCAAACCCCCTCTTATTGTGTAGGGTACCTAGCCTTCTCTGATGTAATCAGAGTTAGATTTTATTCAGTGATTTTATAAAAACAGCTAGGAAGCACAATTTAGCAGTGGGTTGCAGAGAAAAAGAAATATGCTGGCAAAAAAATCCAATTGAGTGATTAAACAGCTCTTCATTTCTGGCTTTATTTTTATGCTAACAAATTTGTTCTCTGAAAAGTGTCCACAAAGCCAAGTCTCTGATTAACACCTTTGTAGGGATGGTTTTTCACATATTACTAAATTAAACTTGCTTCATTGGAAAGGCAGCAAGATGCATCCTCATTTCAATGTCTACTGAAATAATACAAGTTGACACCAGGAAACATTAACGCCACTGCATCCTTGCTGCTTTCTCATGTGGAAGTCTGTTTAATGTGAAAACAAGGTGATATCTAATTAGCACACAAGTAAGGAATTAAGAAAATCTTTATTTAAGGGTGAAGATGTTTCTCACAAAATCGTTGCCCCAATGCATCATTGAAATTCAAGCTGGAAAGATGATTTTAATATATCACTTGTACATTTTGTATTGCTCTTCTGGTGACAATGTAGTTTGTTTTTGTCAATTACCATTTTAATAATAGGGTAAAGAAAATTAAGTGGATTTTTGAAAGAAAACAATACTGTCAATATACTATTAAAACAAATTAAAATGGTAACAGTAAATTAAAATGGTAAAAGTTATTGTACTTTAAGTAAAAATAAAAGAGCAAAAATATCAATCCCAGTTTTGGATTACTTTAATTAACAAAAAAAAAATGCATATAGCAAAGGATAGTTTCAATCTGCCTACCTCTGGGTTATGGGCCCAGCATGCTTCCATTGCAGTACTCTGCTGCACATGTAAGTGCAAGAGATCCTGAAGCACTCACTCATCATGGGAAAGTACCAATGTGTTTCTTTGTTGGTTGATGGAAGAAACATCTTACAAAAACTCTCCAGATTATTGACTTTTTAAAGTTTTTCTAGGAAACGTTCTAGATGAATGCTTATTAGCCTTTGTCAGTATGTACTTTTTGCAAAGTGTCTCTGTGGCGCAATCGGTTAGTGTGTTCGGCTATTAACCAAAAGGTTGGTGGTTCAATCCCACCCAGGGATGTAATTGACCTTGTGATCGGATTTTGGTGATATTTAAGTAGACAAGTCAAAATTTCAAACCCCCTCTTATTGTGTAGGGTACCTAGCCTTCTCTGATGTAATCAGAGTTAGATTTTATTCAGTGATTTTATAAAAACAGCTAGGAAGCACAATTTAGCAGTGGGTTGCAGAGAAAAAGAAATATGCTGGCAAAAAAATCCAATTGAGTGATTAAACAGCTCTTCATTTCTGGCTTTATTTTTATGCTAACAAATTTGTTCTCTGAAAAGTGTCCACAAAGCCAAGTCTCTGATTAACACCTTTGTAGGGATGGTTTTTCACATATTACTAAATTAAACTTGCTTCATTGGAAAGGCAGCAAAATGCATCCTCATTTCAATGTCTACTGAAATAATACAAGTTGACACCAGGAAACATTAACGCCACTGCATCCTTGCTGCTTTCTCATGTGGAAGTCTGTTTAATGTGAAAACAAGGTGATATCTAATTAGCACACAAGTAAGGATTTAAGAAAATCTTTATTTAAGGGTGAAGATGTTTCTCACAAAATCGTTGCCCCAATGCATCATTGAAATTCAAGCTGGAAAGATGATTTTAATATATCACTTGTACATTTTGTATTGCTCTTCTGGTGACAATGTAGTTTGTTTTTGTCAATTACCATTTTAATAATAGGGTAAAGAAAATTAAGTGGATTTTTGAAAGAAAACAATACTGTCAATATACTATTAAAACAAATTAAAATGGTAAAAGTTATTGTACTTTAAGTAAAAATAAAAGAGGCAAAATATCAATCCCAGTTTTGGATTACTTTAATTAACAAAAAAAATGCATATAGCAGAGGATTGTTTCAATCTGCCTACCTCTGGGTTATGGGCCCAGCATGCTTCCATTGCTGTACTCTGCTGCACATGTAAGTGCAAGAGATCCTGAAGCACTCACTCATCATGGGAAAGTACCAATGTGTTTCTTCGTTGGTTGATGGAAGAAACATCTTACAAAAACTCTCCAGATTATTGACTTTTTAAAGTTTTTCTAGGAAACGTTTTAGATGAATGCTTATTAGCCTTTGTCAGTATTTACTTCTGCAAAGTGTCTCTGTGGCGCAATCAGTTAGTGTGTACGGCTACTAACCAAAAGGTTGGTGGTTCAATCACACCCAGGAACGTAATTGACCTTGTGATCAGATTTTGGTGATCTTTAAGTAGACAAGTCAAAATTTCAAACCCCCTGTTATGGTGTAGGGTACCTGGCCTTCTCTGATGTAATCAGAGTTAGATTTGATTCAGTGATTTTATAAAAACAGCTAGGAAGCACAATTTAGCAGTGGGTTGCAGAGAAAAAGAAATATGCTGGCAAAAAAATCCAATTGAGTGATTAAACAACTCTTCATTTTCTGGCTTTATTTTTATGCTAACAAATTTGTTCTCTGAAAAGTGTCCACAAAGCCAAGTCTCTGATTAACACCTTTGTAGGGATGGTTTTTCACCTATTACTAAATTAAACTTGCTTCATTGGAAAGGCAGCAAGATGCATCCTCATTTCAATGGTAAGTCAACCTTCTTGCCCTATGTTCCCTGTCAACGGATGAAGATGCATCATTATCTACCGCAGTCATTTTGGCCCAATAGATATGCAAGAAGTTTAGATTCCCCTTTCTTTGCAGGTAGAGTAAGGAAAAGGAAGAGGTCTGTAGCCTCTTCAAGATCGCAGGACCAGAGATTGTCCTCTGCTTCTGCCAAATCCACTGCATGACACTGGGGCTTTCTTGCAGGAGCCCACACAAGTGGGGGCACGTCTAAAACTCTTCAGTCAGTTCTGGATTCATTCGGACCTGGACTCGTGGGTTTTACAAATAGTGTCCCAAGGGTACAAACTGGGGTTTCAAGATGTTCCCCCTCACCGATTGTTCAAATTGGCCTTAGTCAGCAGGGAGAAGGTTTTTATTCAAGCCTCTTCGTGGTCCCGAAGCCGGACGGCTCAGTCAGACCAATCTTAAATCTGAAATCCCTTAATTTCTTCCAAAGGAAATTCAATTTCAAGACGGAATTTCTCAGGGCAGTGATCTCCAGTCCGGAGGACGGAGATTTCATGGTTTTGGTAGACATAAAGGATGCCTACTTACATGTTCCCATTTAGCCACTGCCTCAAGCTACCTAAGGTTTGCAATTCAGGATTGTCATTACCAATTTCAGACATTGCCGTTTGGTCTGTCTACGGCTCCGAGGATTTTCACCAGGGTGATGGCGGAAATTATGGTTCTCCTTCGCAAGCAAGGAGTCACAATTATCCCGTACTTGGATGATCTCCTGATAAAGGCGAGATCCAGGGACCAGTTGGTGCAAAACATTGCACTCTCCCTGACAGTTCTTCAACAACATGGTTGGCTCCTAAACTTGCCAAAATCGCAGTTGGTCCCAATGACGCGGTTGTTGTTTTTGGGAGTCATACTGTTAGGCGCCGGGGTCCGCTTGATGGTCTGCGCGGCCCGGCGCCTAGCAACTAGAGACGCCGTGCACGTACAGCCGCCGGCTCCCTAGCAACGCTAGACGCCGGGCGCGCTGAGCCGCACGGACCCTAGCAACGGGGACGCCACTGGCGGACCGCGTTCCCCGTTGCTAGGCTTTAGGAAATTAAGATATTCACCTGCTCTCTGGCCGTGCAGGAAGGCAGCTGCACGGCATTTATTCTAATCAGCCTTTAGCAGCTGATTGGAGGACTCCTTGTTAAATACACTTCCAGGGCTTCTCACAGATGCCGGTAATAGCTTTCAATGTCTACTGAAATAATACAGGTTGACACCAGGAAACATTAACGCCACTGCATCCTTGCTGCTTTCTCATGTGGAAGTCTGTTTAATGTGAAAACAAGGTGATATCTAATTAGCACACAGGTAAGGAATTAAGAAAATCTTTATTTAAGGGTGAAGATGTTTCTCACAAAATCGTTGCCCCAATGCATCATTGAAATTCAAGCTGGAAAGATGATTTTAATATATCACTTGTACATTTTGTATTGCTCTTCTGGTGACAATGTAGTTTGTTTTTGTCAATTACCATTTTAATAATAGGGTAAAGAAAATTAAGTGGATTTTTGAAAGAAAACAATACTGTCAATATACTATTAAAACAAATTAAAATGGTAACAGTAAATTAAAATGGTAAAAGTTATTGTACTTTAAGTAAAAATAAAAGAGCAAAAATATCAATCCCAGTTTTGGATTACTTTAATTAACAAAAAAAAAATGCATATAGCAAAGGATAGTTTCAATCTGCCTACCTCTGGGTTATGGGCCCAGCATGCTTCCATTGCAGTACTCTGCTGCACATGTAAGTGCAAGAGATCCTGAAGCACTCACTCATCATGGGAAAGTACCAATGTGTTTCTTTGTTGGTTGATGGAAGAAACATCTTACAAAAACTCTCCAGATTATTGACTTTTTAAAGTTTTTCTAGGAAACGTTCTAGATGAATGCTTATTAGCCTTTGTCAGTATGTACTTTTTGCAAAGTGTCTCTGTGGCGCAATCGGTTAGTGTGTTCGGCTATTAACCAAAAGGTTGGTGGTTCAATCCCACCCAGGGATGTAATTGACCTTGTGATCGGATTTTGGTGATATTTAAGTAGACAAGTCAAAATTTCAAACCCCCTCTTATTGTGTAGGGTACCTAGCCTTCTCTGATGTAATCAGAGTTAGATTTTATTCAGTGATTTTATAAAAACAGCTAGGAAGCACAATTTAGCAGTGGGTTGCAGAGAAAAAGAAATATGCTGGCAAAAAAATCCAATTGAGTGATTAAACAGCTCTTCATTTCTGGCTTTATTTTTATGCTAACAAATTTGTTCTCTGAAAAGTGTCCACAAAGCCAAGTCTCTGATTAACACCTTTGTAGGGATGGTTTTTCACATATTACTAAATTAAACTTGCTTCATTGGAAAGGCAGCAAGATGCATCCTCATTTCAATGTCTACTGAAATAATACAAGTTGACACCAGGAAACATTAACGCCACTGCATCCTTGCTGCTTTCTCATGTGGAAGTCTGTTTAATGTGAAAACAAGGTGATATCTAATTAGCACACAAGTAAGGAATTAAGAAAATCTTTATTTAAGGGTGAAGATGTTTCTCACAAAATCGTTGCCCCAATGCATCATTGAAATTCAAGCTGGAAAGATGATTTTAATATATCACTTGTACATTTTGTATTGCTCTTCTGGTGACAATGTAGTTTGTTTTTGTCAATTACCATTTTAATAATAGGGTAAAGAAAATTAAGTGGATTTTTGAAAGAAAACAATACTGTCAATATACTATTAAAACAAATTAAAATGGTAACAGTAAATTAAAATGGTAAAAGTTATTGTACTTTAAGTAAAAATAAAAGAGCAAAAATATCAATCCCAGTTTTGGATTACTTTAATTAACAAAAAAAAAATGCATATAGCAAAGGATAGTTTCAATCTGCCTACCTCTGGGTTATGGGCCCAGCATGCTTCCATTGCAGTACTCTGCTGCACATGTAAGTGCAAGAGATCCTGAAGCACTCACTCATCATGGGAAAGTACCAATGTGTTTCTTTGTTGGTTGATGGAAGAAACATCTTACAAAAACTCTCCAGATTATTGACTTTTTAAAGTTTTTCTAGGAAACGTTCTAGATGAATGCTTATTAGCCTTTGTCAGTATGTACGTTTTGCAAAGTGTCTCTGTGGCGCAATCGGTTAGTGTGTTCGGCTATTAACCAAAAGGTTGGTGGTTCAATCCCACCCAGGGATGTAATTGACCTTGTGATCGGATTTTGGTGATATTTAAGTAGACAAGTCAAAATTTCAAACCCCCTCTTATTGTGTAGGGTACCTAGCCTTCTCTGATGTAATCAGAGTTAGATTTTATTCAGTGATTTTATAAAAACAGCTAGGAAGCACAATTTAGCAGTGGGTTGCAGAGAAAAAGAAATATGCTGGCAAAAAAATCCAATTGAGTGATTAAACAGCTCTTCATTTCTGGCTTTATTTTTATGCTAACAAATTTGTTCTCTGAAAAGTGTCCACAAAGCCAAGTCTCTGATTAACACCTTTGTAGGGATGGTTTTTCACATATTACTAAATTAAACTTGCTTCATTGGAAAGGCAGCAAAATGCATCCTCATTTCAATGTCTACTGAAATAATACAAGTTGACACCAGGAAACATTAACGCCACTGCATCCTTGCTGCTTTCTCATGTGGAAGTCTGTTTAATGTGAAAACAAGGTGATATCTAATTAGCACACAAGTAAGGATTTAAGAAAATCTTTATTTAAGGGTGAAGATGTTTCTCACAAAATCGTTGCCCCAATGCATCATTGAAATTCAAGCTGGAAAGATGATTTTAATATATCACTTGTACATTTTGTATTGCTCTTCTGGTGACAATGTAGTTTGTTTTTGTCAATTACCATTTTAATAATAGGGTAAAGAAAATTAAGTGGATTTTTGAAAGAAAACAATACTGTCAATATACTATTAAAACAAATTAAAATGGTAAAAGTTATTGTACTTTAAGTAAAAATAAAAGAGGCAAAATATCAATCCCAGTTTTGGATTACTTTAATTAACAAAAAAAATGCATATAGCAGAGGATTGTTTCAATCTGCCTACCTCTGGGTTATGGGCCCAGCATGCTTCCATTGCTGTACTCTGCTGCACATGTAAGTGCAAGAGATCCTGAAGCACTCACTCATCATGGGAAAGTACCAATGTGTTTCTTCGTTGGTTGATGGAAGAAACATCTTACAAAAACTCTCCAGATTATTGACTTTTTAAAGTTTTTCTAGGAAACGTTTTAGATGAATGCTTATTAGCCTTTGTCAGTATTTACTTCTGCAAAGTGTCTCTGTGGCGCAATCAGTTAGTGTGTACGGCTACTAACCAAAAGGTTGGTGGTTCAATCACACCCAGGAACGTAATTGACCTTGTGATCAGATTTTGGTGATCTTTAAGTAGACAAGTCAAAATTTCAAACCCCCTGTTATGGTGTAGGGTACCTGGCCTTCTCTGATGTAATCAGAGTTAGATTTGATTCAGTGATTTTATAAAAACAGCTAGGAAGCACAATTTAGCAGTGGGTTGCAGAGAAAAAGAAATATGCTGGCAAAAAAATCCAATTGAGTGATTAAACAACTCTTCATTTTCTGGCTTTATTTTTATGCTAACAAATTTGTTCTCTGAAAAGTGTCCACAAAGCCAAGTCTCTGATTAACACCTTTGTAGGGATGGTTTTTCACCTATTACTAAATTAAACTTGCTTCATTGGAAAGGCAGCAAGATGCATCCTCATTTCAATGGTAAGTCAACCTTCTTGCCCTATGTTCCCTGTCAACGGATGAAGATGCATCATTATCTACCGCAGTCATTTTGGCCCAATAGATATGCAAGAAGTTTAGATTCCCCTTTCTTTGCAGGTAGAGTAAGGAAAAGGAAGAGGTCTGTAGCCTCTTCAAGATCGCAGGACCAGAGATTGTCCTCTGCTTCTGCCAAATCCACTGCATGACACTGGGGCTTTCTTGCAGGAGCCCACACAAGTGGGGGCACGTCTAAAACTCTTCAGTCAGTTCTGGATTCATTCGGACCTGGACTCGTGGGTTTTACAAATAGTGTCCCAAGGGTACAAACTGGGGTTTCAAGATGTTCCCCCTCACCGATTGTTCAAATTGGCCTTAGTCAGCAGGGAGAAGGTTTTTATTCAAGCCTCTTCGTGGTCCCGAAGCCGGACGGCTCAGTCAGACCAATCTTAAATCTGAAATCCCTTAATTTCTTTCAAAGGAAATTCAATTTCAAGACGGAATTTCTCAGGGCAGTGATCTCCAGTCCGGAGGACGGAGATTTCATGGTTTTGGTAGACATAAAGGATGCCTACTTACATGTTCCCATTTAGCCACTGCCTCAAGCTACCTAAGGTTTGCAATTCAGGATTGTCATTACCAATTTCAGACATTGCCGTTTGGTCTGTCTACGGCTCCGAGGATTTTCACCAGGGTGATGGCGGAAATTATGGTTCTCCTTCGCAAGCAAGGAGTCACAATTATCCCGTACTTGGATGATCTCCTGATAAAGGCGAGATCCAGGGACCAGTTGGTGCAAAACATTGCACTCTCCCTGACAGTTCTTCAACAACATGGTTGGCTCCTAAACTTGCCAAAATCGCAGTTGGTCCCAATGACGCGGTTGTTGTTTTTGGGAGTCATACTGTTAGGCGCCGGGGTCCGCTTGATGGTCTGCGCGGCCCGGCGCCTAGCAACTAGAGACGCCGTGCACGTACAGCCGCCGGCTCCCTAGCAACGCTAGACGCCGGGCGCGCTGAGCCGCACGGACCCTAGCAACGGGGACGCCACTGGCGGACCGCGTTCCCCGTTGCTAGGCTTTAGGAAATTAAGATATTCACCTGCTCTCTGGCCGTGCAGGAAGGCAGCTGCACGGCATTTATTCTAATCAGCCTTTAGCAGCTGATTGGAGGACTCCTTGTTAAATACACTTCCAGGGCTTCTCACAGATGCCGGTAATAGCTTCCTGCATGCTGCCTTTGTTTGCTGAGAGTCTGTTTCCAGTCCTGCTGTATCCGGTCATTCCAGTCCGCAGAAGTCCGGTATTCGGGAGTTGTCATCTCATCCCAAGAGGTCGTTTGGTTCCCTGGAGTCCTGACTGATCACCGTTTTATATCCAGTGGTGTTCGTGAGTTGCGGCTCTGCCGTGTGTTGCGGCTCAGCCGCTTTACCTTTTATATTTTGTGTTTGGAGCATTTGCGGAGGGTTCCGCTTCCACAAGTCCTCTCTGGTACTTGGAGGTGCCGGGTAGGAGAATTGGACAAGTGGATATTTTGGTTGTCCTTTTTCCTGGCGGTTTCTCTGCACATATTATAGTTATGAGTTTGCTTAGCCCCTGGCCTGGTTGTTTAGTTAGAGGGCCTCTTGTTATCACCCTGTCTCAGGTTTCCCTTTGTCTCTCATTAAGACCGGGGGGCATCGAAGTTGGGCAGACATAATCCGCCCTTCAAACGCGGCTGCCAAGGGCTCAAGAAACCATAGTCTCGCAGGGGATTTCTGACAACACGGGTGAGACAACAGAGTTAGGGCGCCAGGGGCTATTTTCCTGTCCTGCTCCCTTCCCCAGCATTCCGTTCCAGTGCTCCAGTCCTTGCCATAAGATCTTCTCTGACCAGAGTGCTGGAATCATAACATTATTACCGGCCATACCAAAACTTAAAATTAAACGGGGTTTCATTTTTTCTCATTCAGTTTTGTGAGAGTTTATCGGCCTCATGAATCCAACAGGTTTAGGGCCAAATCCTGGTCAGCTCTTAGTCAGCCAGATTCAAGAACTTACTCAGATGGTTCAGGATCTTTCTCTTCGGGTGAAGTCGCAGAAAGATCTTTTGCGAGCTTCCCCAAGGGTAGTCCCTGAACCAAAGATGCATTTGCCTGACCGTTTTTCTGGTGATAGAAAAGAGTTTTTTAATTTTAAAGAATCCTGTAAACTTTATTTTCGTTTAAGACCGACTTCCTCGGGTACTGAATCTCAGCGGGTCGGGTTTATTATTTCTTTGCTCCAGGGGGATCCTCAGACCTGGGCATTTGGTTTAAGAGCAGAGGATCCGGCATTGTTGTCAGTTGACGCTTTTTTTGAGTCTTTAGGGCTCTTGTATGATGACCCTGATAGAGAGGCGTCCGCTGAAAGTCAGTTGCGCGCTCTCAGACAGGGTAGAAATCCTGCAGAGGTTTATTGTACGGAGTTTCGCCGTTGGTCGAACGACTGTGGCCGGAATGACCCAGCCCTGCGCAGTCAGTTTCGCCTCGGCTTATCAGAGTCTATAAAAGACAGTCTCCTTCAGTACCCCGCTCCTGAGACTCTCGATAAACTCATGGAGCTTTCTATTAAGATTGATCGTCGTCTCAGAGAGCGGAGGGCTGAAAAAGGAGCACCTGTAAGGTCAAGTCCGTGTGTATATTCCATTCCTGAAGACGTAGAAGAGACCATGCAGATGGGTCTCTCCCGGCTGTCTCCTGAAGAAAGAGCCAGAAGGCAAAATTCTGGTCTTTGTCTGTACTGTGGGGGCAAGGGACATTTTGCTCGTAATTGTCCGAACAAGTCGGGAAACGCTTTGACCAGGTGAATTGTGAGGGGGTTCACCTAGGTCTGCAGCTTATCTCCTCGAATAACTCCCTTTTAGTCCCAGTTAAAGTTTCCTTTGGCAGCCTCAGTTCTTCGGTGTCGGCTTTTGTTGACAGTGGAGCTGCAGGAAACTTTATGGATTTAACTTGGGCTAAGGCCTTAGGCATTCCTCAGTTACCTTTGGGTAGGTGTGTCACCATGCATGGCTTAGATGGGAGTCCGCTGTCTAATGGAATTATTTCTCTCCGTGCACCCCCTGTACTACTTACAGGAGGAGCTCTACATTCCGAGAAAATCGAGTTCTTTCTTACACATTGCCCAGCAGTTCCAGTTGTTCTGGGTCACCCTTGGCTGGCCTTTCATAATCCCACCATTGATTGGCGGTCGGGGGAGATTTCACATTGGGGTACTTTTTGTGATAAGGAATGTATCACGTTTCCAGTCAGAGTAGCAGCTATCATTCCAGAACTCATTCCGGTGGAATACCAGGAGTTTGCTGATGTTTTCTCCAAAGGCAATGCGGACATTCTGCCTCCCCATCGGCCTTATGATTGTGCTATTGAGTTAATTCCTGGTGCCGCATTGCCAAAGGGAAGATTATATGCATTATCCGGGCCAGAAACTGCGGCTATGAATGATTATGTAAAGGAGAGCCTTGAGAAAGGATTTATTAGACCATCAAAATCTCCTTTAAGTGCAGGATTCTTCTTTGTGGAGAAAAAGGATGGCTCGCTTAGACCTTGCATTGATTTTAGAGCCCTGAATAAGATCTCAGTTAAAAACACCTATCCTTTGCCGTTGATTTCTGTACTCTTTGATCAGTTACGTTCTGCTGTGATTTTTTCTAAAATTGACCTTAGAGGAGCGTACAACCTCATCCGAATTAAATCTGGAGATGAGTGGAAAACGGCCTTCAGTACTCAGTCGGGTCACTACGAATACCTGGTGATGCCGTTCGGCCTGTCCAATGCTCCGGCAGTTTTTCAAGACCTCATTAACGATGTGCTCCGTGACTTCCTAGGGAAATTCGTGGTCGTTTACTTAGACGACATCCTGATTTTTTCTAAATCAATGGAACAACATGTTACCCAGGTGCGTCTGGTTCTTCAAAAGTTATGTGAGAATCATTTATATGCCAAGCTGGAGAAGTGTGAGTTTCATGTCACGGAAGTATCTTTTTTAGGGTACATAATTTCCCCTCAGGGATTTTCCATGGAATTAAAGAAACTCCAGGCCATCCTTAGTTGGGCGCAACCCACCAATTTAAAAGCAATTAAGCGTTTTTTAGGGTTTGCGAATTATTATAGGAGGTTCATTCATTCTTTTTCTGACCTGGTTGCTCCCATTGTAGCTCTGACAAAGAAAGGAGCGGATCCTACCAACTGGTCGCGTGAAGCTGAGTTGTCCTTCCGGGCCTTGAAACAAGCCTTTGTCTCGGCTCCAGTCCTCAGACATCCTAATCCGGAATTGCCCTTTGTGGTGGAGGTTGATGCCTCGGAGGTTGGAGTGGGGGCTATCCTTTCTCAAAAGGATCCGGAGTCTCTGGAGTTACATCCTTGTGCCTTTATGTCCAGGAAATTCTCCTCCGCTGAATCCAACTATGACGTTGGTAATCGGGAGTTACTGGCGGTAAAATGGGCTTTCGAGGAGTGGAGGCATTGGCTGGAGGGAGCAAAACATACTATTTCGGTATTGACTGACCATAAGAACCTGCAATACATTGAATCGGCTAAGCGGCTTAATGCCCGGCAGGCACGTTGGGCATTATTTTTTACGCGTTTCAAATTTATAATCACTTTCAGGCCTGGTTCCAAGAATACTAAGGCTGATGCCCTGTCACATAGCTTTCTTCCGGTTCACAATAACAATCCTGTTACCCCCATACTTCCATCTTCGGTCATCTGGGCGGGCCTCACACAAGATTTATTTACCCAGTTAAAACAGCTTCAACACCAAGCTCCTAGAATTACTCCTGCTGGTCGTCTTTACGTCCCTGAGTTTTTGAGAGTTACTGTTTTAACGGAATTCCATGATAACAAAGTTTCAGGGCATCCAGGAGTCTCTAAGACATTGGAGTTAGTCTCTCGCTCAGTATGGTGGCCTGGTCTTTCTAAAGACGTCAAGGAATTTGTTTATTCATGTCTGGTTTGTGCACAGCATAAGGTTCCCTGTTCCTTGCCCATCGGGCAACTTATGCCCTTAAATGTTCCTCTCAGGCCGTGGTCTCATATTTCCATTGATTTTGTGGTTGACCTTCCCCTTTCAGCCGGATTCCGAGTCATATGGGTGGTAGTGGACCGTTTTAGTAAAATGGCTCATTTTATTGCTCTTCCCCGATTGCCTTCTGCCCAAGGGTTGGCAGTTTTGTTTCTCCGCCATGTATTCAGGCTTCATGGGTTGCCTACTGATATTGTTTCTGATCGGGGTCCACAATTCATCGCACAATTCTGGAAATGTTTTTGTGCCTCATTGAAGATGAAATTGTCGTTAACATCCGGTTACCACCCACAATCCAACGGGCAAACCGAACGAGTTAACCAATCATTGAAACAATATTTGCGCTTGTATTCAGCCAAACTCCAGAATGATTGGTCCGAGTTTCTTCCGTTGGCTGAATTTGCTTACAATAATTCTTGTCATTCCTCCACTACAGAGTCTCCATTCTTTTCAGTTTTTGGTTTTCACCCCAGAGCTAATTCTTTTTTTCATCATTCCTCAGTCTCCTCGCTTACCTTAACCTCCCATCTCAGAGCCATTTGGAAAAAGGTGCACCTTGCTCTCAGAAAAGCGGCCTTTCGAGAGAAGAAATTTTCTGACAGGCTCCGACGTCCTTGCACTTTTAAGGTGGGAGATAGGGTGTGGTTGTCGACTCGCAACATCAGGCTTCGACAATCCTCAGCTAGACTGGGACCCAAATTTATTGGGCCATTTCTTATTATTAAAAGAGTCAACCCAGTTGCCTTTCAGTTACGTTTACCAAGATCTCTCAGGATTGGAAATACGTTTCATTGTTCCCTGTTGAAACAATACGTTTCTTCCAGTAGATTTCCTCGGAAGATCTCTCAGGGTAGATCTCCAGTGGATGTACAGGGACAACAGGAGTTCTTGGTAGAGAAGGTTCTCGATTCCAAATTGTCCCGGGATCGGCTGTATTTTCTGGTTCACTGGAAAGGCTATGGTCCAGAGGAAAGGTCTTGGGTCCTGGATAAGGATCTTCATGCCCCGAGGCTCAAGAGGGCATTTTTTCGGGAATTTCCTCAGAAACCTGGCTTTAGGGGTTCCTTGACCCCTCCTCAAGGGGGGGTACTGTTAGGCGCCGGGGTCCGCTTGATGGTCTGCGCGGCCCGGCGCCTAGCAACTAGAGATGCCGTGCACGTACAGCCGCCGGCTCCCTAGCAACGCTAGAAGCCGGGCGCGCTGAGCCGCACGGACCATAGCAACGGGGACGCCACTGGCGGACCGCGTTCCCCGTTGCTAGGCTTTAGGAAATTAAGATATTCACCTGCTCTCTGGCCGTGCAGCAAGGCAGCTGCACGGCATTTATTCTAATCAGCCATTAGCAGCTGATTGGAGGACTCCTTGTTAAATACACTCCCAGGGCTTCTCACAGATGCCGGTAATAGCTTCCTGCATGCTGCCTTTGTTTGCTGAGAGTCTGTTTCCAGTCCTGCTGTATCCGGTCTTTCCAGTCCGCAGAAGTCCGGTATTCGGGAGTTGTCATCTGATCCCAAGTGGGTCGTTTGGTTCCCTGGAGTCCTGACTGATCACCATTTTATATCCAGTGGTGTTCGTGAGTTGCGGCTCTGCCGTGTGTTGCGGCTCAGCCGCTTTACCTTTTATATTTTGTGTTTGGAGCATTTGCGGAGGGTTCCGCTTCCACAAGTCCTCTCTGGTACTCGGCGGTGCCGGGTAGGAGAATTGGACAAGTGGATATTTTGGTTGTCCTTTTTCCTGGCGGTTTCTCCGCACATATTATAGTTTTGAGTTTGCTTAGCCCCTGGCCTGGTTGTTTAGTTAGAGGGCCTCTTGTTATCACCCTGTCTCGGGTTTCCCTTTGTCTCTCATTAAGACCGGGGGGCATCGAAGTTGGGCAGACATAATCCGCCCTTCAAACGCGGCTGCCAAGGGCTCAAGAAACCATAGTCTCGCAGGGGATTTCTGACAAAACGGGTGAGACAACAGAGTTAGGGCGCCAGGGGCTATTTTCCTGTCCTGCTCCCTTCCCCAGCATTCCGTTCCAGTGCTCCGGTCCTTGCCATAAGATCTTCTCTGACCAGAGTGCTGGAATCATAACACATACTGGACACAGAAGAGGTTTTCTTCCAGTGGAAAGGCTATGGAGATCCAGAGTCTGGTCAAACAAATTCTGAAGCCAGCAAGAGTGTTAATCCATCAATGCATTCAGTTGCTGGGGAAGATGGTTGTGGCCTACGAGGCCATTCAGTTTGGCAGGTTCCATGCCAGAGTGTACCAGTGGGACCTGTTGGACAATTGGTCCGGATCCCACCTACACATGCACCGGAGGATAATCCTGTCTTCCAAGACCAGAATCTCACTCCATTGGTGGCTGCACAGTTCTCACCTCCTAGAGGGGCGATGGTTCGGGATCCAGGACTGGATCCTAGGGACCACAGATGCAACCCTCCGAGGCTGGGGAGCAGTCACACAGGGGGAAAACGTCCAAGGAAGATGGTCAAGTCAGGAAAGTTGTCTCCACATAAATATTCTGGAGTTAAGGGCCATTTAATAACTGCAGACACAGTACACACTGGGACGGGTGCCCAGCATCCTCAACAGACTAAGAGAAAAGGATTTACCGGTAGGTATTAAAATCCTAGTTTCTCTAACGTCCTAGAGGATGCTGGGGACTCCGTAAGGACCATGGGGATAGACGGGCTCCACAGAGTTCATGATCTTCACTGAGGTAGCGCACAGCACTGCAGCTGTGCGCCATTGCTCCCATACACCTCACATACTCCGGTCACTGTAAGGGTGCAGGGCGCAGGGGGGGCACCCTGGGCAGCAATATAAACCTCTTTTTGGCAAAAATATAACATATATACAGCTGGGCACTGTATATATGTATGAGCCCCCACCAATTTTACAGTTTAAGCGGGACAGAAGCCCGCGGCCGAGGGGGCGGGGCTTCTCCCTCAGCACTCACCAGCGCCATTTTTTCTCCACAGCACCGCTGAGAGGAAGCTCCCCGGACTCTCCCCTGCTTATACCACGGTAGAGAAGAGGGTTGAAAAGAGAGGGGGGGCACATAATTCGGCGCAAATTACATACAGCAGCGCTACTGGACAAACATTAAGTTACTGTGTTATTCCTGGGTTATATAGCGCTGGTGAGTGTGCTGGCATACTCTCTCTCTGTCTCACCAAAGGGCCTTGTGGGGAAACTGTCTTCAGAAAAAGTATTCCCTGTGTGTGTGGTGTGTCGGTACACGTGTGTCGACATGTCTGAGGAAGAAGGCTATATTAGAGAGGAGCGGGAGCAAATGAATGTGGTGTCTCCGCTGACACCTGATTGGATGGATATGTGGAATGTTTTAAATGCTAGTGTAAACTCATTGTACAAAAGATTAGACAAGGCTGAAGCTTTGGGACAGTCAGGGACTCAACCCATGCCTGATCCTATGTTGCAGGGACTGTCAGGGTCTCATAAGCGCCCACTATCCCAGATTGTTGACACAGATACCGACACGGATTCTGACTCCAGTGTCGATTACGATGATGCAAAGTTACAGCCAAAATTGGCAAAATCCATTCGATATATGATTATGGCAATAAAAGATGTTTTGCACATCACAGAGGAACCCCCTGTCCCTGACAAGAGGGTACATATGTACAAGGGAAAGAAGCCTGAGGTAACCTTTGAGGGGTCACACGAGCTGAACGAGTTATGTGAAAAAGCTTGGGAATCTCCAGATAAAAGACTGCAGATTTCCAAAAGGATTCTTATGGCGTATCCTTTTCCATCAACGGATAGGTTACGATGGAAATCCTCCCGTAGGATGGACAAAGCATTAACACGCACAGCTACAGTTGGAAAATCAAATTTTTTACCTTATGTTCCCTCACAGCATAAGAAAGCTCCGCATTATCAAATGCAGTCCTTTCGGTCACAAAGAAACAAGAAAGTGCGAGGTGCGTCCTTTCTTGCCAGAGGTAGGGGCAGAGGAATAAAGCTGCACAACACAGCTAGTTCCCAGGAACAGAAGTCCTCCCCGGCCTCTACAAAATCTACCTCATGACGCTGGGGCTAAACTGGCAGAGTCCGGCCCATGTGATGTCATGCAGCTGCTCTGACCACGCCTCCTGTTTCTCCGTTGCCGACCCCATTTTGAAACCGTGCCCCCGCACCGCTCCATCTCCGACTTGGAAATGGAGTGTTGTTGACCCCCCTCCCCCCCCCCCCCTTCACCGATTCACAGGCAGAGGTGATCGCATTATCTGCGGGGTGCCGCAGAAAATGCAGGCGGATGCGTATGCTCTTAGCAGTTTTTGCAGTTGGATTGCGATCCAACCTGAATCAGGCCCCATTACCTATCACAATGCACTGCGGGTAGTACAAAATGGGGTTAATATAGGAGAAAAAACCCCAGAGCTGTGCTCCTTAACTGTCCCTGGTGGCTAGTGGAGCGGCTGCCCAGTAATCAGTGTCCACGCCAGTGCGCACACGGCCCGCCCCCATCAGCGGCCTCGTGATCCCGGAGGGCGGTGTGTGTGTGACTGACCTTAGGAAGAAACCGGAGCCTCCGCTGCAGTGACCCAGCAACCGGGGCACGGGAGTATACTGCGCCACTGGGAGTGATGGAGCTGCAGTAAAGAGGTCTATTAGACCTAGCCTGCTGCAGCCCTTGTAGATTCTTATAAAAAAAGTTCTTCTTTTCTTGCCAAAATTAATAGCTAAGAATAGGCTGCCTGAGGCAGCCCCCTGTTAAGTGGCCTGCTACTGAAGGCACCAACTACAAACTGAGCTCCCTGTTCATGGAAGCGAGGTTATAGAGCAGGGGGCGCTGAGCATCTTGGGAACAGTCAAAAGCTTTGAGCCTGTTGGTGCCTCAGATCAAGATCCTACTCTGGTGTACATATACAATGTGAATCCTTGTGCAGTCCAGTGTACCCAACAGAAGAAATGAATGCGTCACACCCATTGGCAGCAACATTAGAATAGCTGCTGATGGGCACAATTGAGAAAGGAAAGGGGGAAAACATTTGAATCCAGCACATATATGTAATTTGAATATGTAATTTGTACCTTCCTACTTTAAAATGTAATGGATGAACCTCACCCTGTGAGAACTATCTTCATGATCAAGAGATCTCATATGCAAGATAAGTATGTGTTGGGATAGGGCTGTGGAGGGCGGCTGCTCGGGCACACCCCTGTCAAGTTAAGGAGATTCAACTGAGGAAGCACAAGGGAACTCTCATCTGGGAACAACAACTGCAGGGAGAACACATTTTCAGACGAATGTGGGAGGGCAGAAGGCTGCCTAATACTGAAGCACCCCCAAACAACAAACCAAATGCAACAACTACTGCAAGCATTCCTGGGGGAAGGCCTGCAGCAGATGGATTTGCATATAGTGATGTCATCCAAGCAGTGGGCATAGTTCGCTGCAACCCTCGTCTGCATATGAAAAGAGAAAAGGGTCACGCAGGGCATGGCGGCCTTTGTGGGGTTGCGCTTGGATGACCCCTAAATCGCTTTATACACCCCCACCCCCCATCAGTGTGGGCTCATGTTGGCCATGCCCCAGCCCCTGAAGCATTCAAGCTGATTTCTTGCAGCAGCTGGACCCAGAAACAGCTCCAGAGTTGCTCTACAAGACAAGTAAAAGGGTGTGAGCCCTGCAGCACCACCTGTAGTTTGCATACACACATATATAGGACAGCATCTCTTATATGCCCCAGGGTCAATAAAATAGTATCCTTATCTAGGGTATCCATCCCCTCAGATAAGATATCCGTCCATGCCGCTACAGCACTACACACCCAGGCCGACGCAATTGCCGGTCTGAGTAAGGTACCTGAATGTGTATAAATGGACTTCAGGGTAATCTCCTGTTTGCGGTCAGCAGACTCTTTGAGGGTAGCCGTATACTGGGACGGGAGGGCTACCTTCTTGGATAAGCGTGTTAATGCTTTGTCCACCCTAGGGGAGGATTCCCATCGTAACCTATCCATTGATGGGAAAGGATATGCCATAAGAATCCTTTTGGAAATCTGCAGTCTTTTATCTGGAGATTCCCAAGCTTTTTCACATAACTCGTTCAGCTCGTGTGACCCCTCAAAGGTTACCTCAGGCTTTTTCACCTTGTACATATGTACCCTCTTGTCAGGGACAGGGGGTTCCTCTCTGATGTGCAAAACATCTTTTATTGCCATAATCATATATCGAATGATTTTGCCAATTTTGGCTGTAACTTTGCATCATCGTAATCGACACTGGAGTCAGAATCAGTGTCGGTATCTGTGTCAACAATCTGGGATAGTGGGCGCTTATGAGACCCTGACAGTCCCTGCAACATAGGATCAGGCATGGGTTGAGACCCTGACTGTCCCAAAGCTTCAGCCTTGTCTAATCTTTTGTGCAATGAGTTTACACTAGCATTTAAAACATTCCACATATCCATCCAATCAGCTGTCGGCGGAGACACCACATTCATTTGCTCCTGCTCCTCTCTAATATAGCCTTCTTCCTCAGACATGTCGACACACGTGTACCGACACACCACACACACAGGGAATGCTTTTTCTGAAGACAGTTTCCCCACAAGGCCCTTTGGAGAGACAGAGAGAGAGTATGCCAGCACACACCCCAGCGCTATATAACCCAGGAATACACAGTAACTTAATGTTTGCCCAGTAGTACTGCTGTATGTAATTTGCGCCAAATTATGTGCCCCCCCCCCCCTCTTTTCAACTCTCTTGTCTACCGTGGTATAAGCAGGGGAGAGTCCGGGGAGCTTCCTCTCAGCGGTGCTGTGAAGAAAAAATGGCGCTGGTGAGTGCTGAGGGAGAAGCCCCGCACCCTCGGCGGCAGGCTTCTGTCCCGCTTAAACTGTAAAATTGGCGGGGGCTCATACATATATACAGTGCCCCGCTGTATATGTGTTATATTTTTGCCAAAAAGAGGTTTATATTGCTGCCCAGGGTGCCCCCCCCCCCCCCCCCCCCCCTGCGCCCTGCACCCTTACAGTGACCGGAGTGTGTGAGGTGTATGGGAGCAATGGCGCACAGCTGCAGTGCTGTGCGTTACTTCAGTGAAGATCATGAAGTCTTCTGCCGCCTCTGAAGTCTTCTTTTCTTCTCATACTCACCCGGCTTCTATCTTCCGGCTCTGCAAGGGGGACGGAGGCGCGGCTCTGGGACGGACGGCGAGGGTGAGATCCTGCGTACCAATCCCTCTGGAGCTAATGGTGTCCAGTAGCCTAAGAAGCAGGACCTTGCAACTCAGAGAGTAGGGCTGCTTCTCTCCCCTCAGTCCCTCGATGAGGGAGTCTGTTGCCAGCAGTGCTCCCTGAAAATTAAAAACCTAACAAAATACTTTCTGTCAGAAAGCTCAGGAGAGCTCCTGAAAAGCACCCAGTCTCCACTGGGCACAGTATCAAACTGAGGTCTGGAGGAGGGGCATAGAGGGAGGAGCCAGTGCACACCCAGAACTAAAGTCTTTCTTAAAGTACCCATGTCTCCTGCGGAGCCTATCTATCCCCATGGTCCTTACGGAGTCCCCAGCATCCTCTAGGACGTTAGAAAAAATAGGATTTTAATACCTACCGGTAAATCCTTTTCTCTTAGTCCGTAGAGGATGCTGGGCACCCGTCCCAGTGCGTACTGTGTCTGCAGTTATTAAATGGCCCTTAACTCCAGAACATTTATGTGGAGAAAACTTTCCTGACTTGACCATCTTCCTTGGATGTTTTCCCCCTGTGTGACTGCTCCCCAGCCTCGGAGGGTTGCATCCATGGTCCCTAGGATCCAGTCCTGGATCCCGAACCATCGCCCCTCTAGGAGGTGAGAACTGTGCAGCCACCAATGGAGTAAGATTCTGGTCTTGGAAGACAGGATTATCCTCCGGTGCATGTGTAGGTGGGATCCGGACCACTTGTCCAACAGGTCCCACTGGAACACTCTGGCATGGAACCTGCAAAACTGAATGGCCTCGTAGGCCGCAACCATCTTCCCCAGCAACAGAATGCATTGATGGATTAACACTCTTGCTGGTTTCAGAATTTGTTTGACCAGACTCTGGAACTCCATAGCCTTTCCACTGGAAGAAAGCCTCTTCTGTGTCCAGTATGACTCCCAGAAACAACAACCGCGTCATTGGGACCAACTGCGATTTTGGCAAGTTTAGGAGCCAACCATGTTGTTGAAGAACTGTCAGGGAGAGTAGATGTTTTGCACCAACTGGTCCCTGGATCTCGCCTTTATCAGGAGATCATCCAAGTACGGCATAATTGTGACTCCTTGCTTGCAAAGGAGAACCATCATTTCCACCATCACCCTGGTGAAAATCCTCGGAGCCGTGGACAGACCAAACGGCAACGTCTGAAATTGGTAATGACAATCCTGAATTGCAAACCTCAGGTAGCTTGATGCAGTGGCTAAACGGGAACATGTAATTAGGCATCCTTATGTCTACCAAAACCATGAAATCTCCTTCCTCCGGACTGGAGATCCCTACCCTGAGAGATTCCATCTTGAAATTGAATTTCTTTAGGTAGATATTGAGGGATTTCAGATTTAAGATTGGTCTGACTGAGCCGTCCGGCTTCGGGAGCACGAAGAGGCTTGAATAAAAACCTTCTCCCTGCTGACTAAGGCAGATTTGAACAATCGGTGAGGGGGAACGTCTTGAAACCCCAGTTTGTACCCTTGTGACACTATTTGTAAAACCCACGAGTCCAGGTCCAAATTAATCCAGAACTGACTGAAGTGTTTTAGACGTGCCCCCACTGGTGTGGGCTCCTGCAAGAGAGCCCCAGCGTCATGCAGTGGATTTGGCAGAAGCAGAGGACGATCTCTGCTCCTGCGATCTTGAAGAGGCTACAGACCTCTTCCCTCTTCTCCTTCCTCTACCTGCAAAGAAAGGGGAATCTTAACTTCTTGCATATCTATTGCGACAAAATGACTGCGTTAGACAATGATGCGTCTTCATCCGTTGAGAGGGAACATAGGGCAAGAAGGTTGACTTACCTGCGGGAGCTGCCGAGATCAAATTAACTATGCCGTTGCCAAACAAGGCTTCACCTTCATAGGGAAGAGACTCCCTTTCTTCTTGGAGTCAGCATCAGCATTCCCTTGGTGAATCCACAATGCCCTCCTATCCGAGACTGCCATGAAATTGGCCCGTGAACTCAAGAGTCCTATATCCCTTGCAGTCGTAAGTATGCTGCAGTGTCCTTGATATGATCCAACGTAAGGAGTATCCCATCTCTCCAAGATATCTATATCGGAAGACAAGGTATTCGACCAATTCTTGAATACTACTACTCACCCATGCGCATGTAATGGCAGGTCTAAGTAATGTACCCGTGGTTACATAACTAGAAATAATGTAGCTTCCTGCATATGATCCGCTGGATTTGTGACAGGGCCCCGTGCAGAACAGGGGGTGACTCCCACTTTATTCTGTCCGCAGCAGGAAATGAATAAACAATCGGAAACCTTTTGGGGATTTGAAACCATCTTGTCGAGCTGGCCCAGACTTTCTCAAACAGAGATGGAGGAACGTTACATCAGCTTTCATTATATATCTATATATACATACATATAGACCCCTTTGTAAGGAACAGCAGGGTCCTCAGTGATGTTAATATGTCCTTAATATCCACAATCATGTACTGAATGCTCCTTGCCAATATTGGATCTAATCAGGAAATATTATGGTCGACATAGGAATCAGTATCCGAGTCAGTATCAGTGTGTAGTAACATTTTTGCGGGCCTGAGGGAAAAGAAGCATAGCCATGAACATCACATCTATTCTCTACGTCTGTGTCTGGGACACAGATTTATCCAACCTCACTCTGATATTATTGAAACTTTCACCCAGTCAGTTATTGGTGGTGCCAACAGGGCCACCATCATATGTCTGCATTCCTAATATAGTTTCCTCTTGGGAAAAACATTCAGCCACCGACATGTTGACACACATGTACCAAGTACCCACAGACACATCGGCTTATGGGGGATAGACCTACAGTAAATCTGTCAGAGGGACAGAGAGGATTTTTCAGCTCACAACCCAGCGCCAAAAGTACACAGTCTGGGAAATAATAAACTCTATAGTGATAGACTTGTAACGCTCTATAGATGTGCTGGTGAGGTGAGGAAGAAGCCCCGCCGCTGTAATGGCACGCTTCTGTCCCGCTCAGAAACAAATAATTAATTACGCTGGCGGGGTAAGGACAGTGCCCAGGCACTAATGTCCACTTTTGCCAGCCTTTTGTGAGGAATTTATGCTGCCCAGGGTGCCCCCCCCCCCACCCACCCACATGCCCTGCACCCTGCAGTGCCTGTGTTTGTGTGGAAGCATGGCACACAGCATTCCGCTCGCTGCGTGGTACCTCAGAATGCCGTCACTGGAGAAGAAGTCTTCTGTTCTTCTGCTACTCGCCTGTCTTCTGACTTCTGGCTCTGTAAGGGGGTGATGGCAGGCTACGGGAGTGGGCATCTAGGCGTACCCAGCGATCAGCACCCTCAGGAGCTAATGGTGTCCTGTCAGCCAGAAGCAGAGCCATTGAACTCACTAGAAGTTGGTCATACTTCTCTCCCCTAAGTTCCACGAAGCAGGGAGACTGTTGCCAGCAGCCTCCCTGAAAATAAGAAAAACTAACATAAGTCTTTTCAGAGAAACTCAGTAGAGCTCCCCTGTAGTGCATCCAGTCTCACTGGGCACAATTCTAAAACTGGAGTCTGGAGGAGGGGCATAGAGGGAGGAGACAGTTCACACCCTTTGAAAGTCTTAAAGTGCCCATGTCTCCTGCGGATCCCGTCTATACCCCATGGTTCTTAATGTGATCCCAGCATCCTCTAGGACGTATGAGAAAACAAATAACGCACACACGAGGAGGAGAGAACAAAGGAAGCTATAAGGAGGGGAGGGGAGGGGAGGGGGGGGGAGGTAAGGTAGTAAAGGGATATTGGATAAACTACAACCTTATACATATTCATTAATGTACCAGTAGTTAGAAGTAGAAGAGCTCTAACAGAAACCACAAAGCTTATCTAAAGCCACACCATACTGGATATGCCCAATCTCATTTGATCTTTGAAGCAAAGCAGTATTGGACTTTGTTACTACCAAGCAGTCTCCCATCCATGTATTATCAGATTCTTTAGGTGTTTTTAAACTACCAACACCCTTTTCTTGGTACTGTACATTTAATTTTTACACATATTCTTTTATGTACCAGAAGTTAGAAGTAGAAGAGCTCTAACAGAAACCACGAGCTCATCTACAGCCACAGCACACTGGATTTGCCCAATCTCTCCTGATCATGGAAGCTGAGCAGTGTTGGTCCTGGTTTTAGTACTTGGATGGGAGACCACCAGGAAATACCAGGAGCTGTGTGTATTTTTACAATACCAACACCGTTCTCTTGATGCATTCCATTTTGAAACATTGGGGCAGATCTATTAATACGTTACACAATAGGGAAATGGGGGGTAAGGATGTCCTCTGCACTAGAGAAATATCGACATTTTTAACATTTGCTGAAAAATTCCCCAAATTGATTTCAAGAAGTTTTGTTGTCATTCATCATAGGGGGTGCTACCTTAGACAATAAGTTACAGAACAACACAGGACAGAGAAAGATTGTCTCTTTTGTTGGCGCACTTAGAAAAGAAGAAGAAATTTTACATTTACTCTTAGTGTGAATATATCATATTAAAATCTAACTTTTATTATCACTATCTTAAAAATTGTTAGCAATTGAGAAACATAAATGGAAAATGTGTTGTATAAATTTTTGTGAATTTAATGAATAAATTCAATATTATAAACAGAATAAAAGCTGATTCACTGTGCCTGAATTTTCTGCTTCATTTATTTATATCATAGATTTTCAGTTGGAGAGCAATGGATGTAGTATAATAACTATATGTAGGATTAGGTAAAGTGAGCTTCTCACATGGATGGCAGAAAAAGGGGGGAGAAGGGGGGGGGGGGGGGAAAGGGGGTTTGTCAAGAGTCCTAATGCTGTAAATGATGTGAACACAATAAGTATTTTTAAAGAACACTCCAGAAGAATCCTGTAACCATCATTGATTCCCTTATTTATACTGGTATTGCTACTGGTATTGTGGCTGTTTGAGCCAGTTGCTATTGATTTTTGAAAGCAATTACTGGTACTCCCATACCCAGATTCCTATAGGTACTGCAATAGTTCTTATATCTGGAATGAAGCCTGGACCCGTGATAGCTGTATTGCTTATTCCCTCATACAGTTATTGCAATTCACACTCTTGTCAGCTGAAGTGATTGATAGTTCCCTAGCTCACCATGCAGAGTAAATTGCTTTACTTTTTAATTACCCCTGCATTGGTGTTCATTATTTTGTGAACCCAAAATATGATCTCCAGAGTTGTAAGCTCCGTGGCTATTAGGACCCACAATGGTAATATGTTTGCAGTATAGGTCTGTTAATTATTATATTGCTCATCCCCTCATACAATTATTGCCATTCATACTCGTGTAAATAGAAGTAAATAATAATTCCCTGATTCACCATACAGTGTACAATGTTTTACTTCTTAATTGGCATTACACTCGTATTCATTAATTAGTGAGCCCAAGATGTGTGACCTTCGGAGTTATGAGCCCCGTGTCTGTTAGGAGCCGCAGTAGTCTAAATTTACTATATACACCTACTAGTCTTACTGAGAGGGCAACGTTAGGTTGCTATATCAGTTGAATACATATAGCTTTACTATAGCAATATACACAGCCCTAATCAGTGAATAAAATTATACTGTAGGTCTGTGTGTAACGTTGATTGAAAAAAATTAATTAACACAAGGCGTGTTCCAAGTGCATGGCCGGTATTATTGATTTATGAACCCAAAATATAACATCCAGAGTTGTGAGCTCCGTGACTATTAGGACCCGCAGTGGCAATATGTTTGCAATATAGATCTGTTGGTTATTATATTGCTCACCCCCTCGTACAGTTGTTACAATTCATGCTCGTGTAAATAGAAGTAATTAATAGTTCTCTGATTCACCGTACCGTGTAAATTACTTTACTTCTTAATTAACATTACACTCATATTCATTAATTAGTGAGCCCAAGATGTGTGACCTTCGGAGTTATGAGCCCCGTGTCTATGGGGAGCCGCAGTAGTATAAGTTTACTATATACACCTGCTAGTTTTACTGAGGAGGCGTCACCAGGTTGCTATATCAGTTAAATCTGTATGGCTTTACTAAAGCAATCTGCACAGCCCTGATCAGTGAATGAAATTATACTATAGGTCTGTGTATAACGTTAGTTAGAAATCAACACAAGGCGTGCTCCATGTACATGGCCGATGTTTAAATTAAAACATATCTATAGATATACACAGCTCTGATCAATAGGTATAATTATACCGCGAGTCTGTGTATGTCAGTAATTGGAAATCTATATATGTGACCTTATAGAAGCCATTTATAAAGCCCTAGTCAATGAATATAGTTGTATTAAGGGTCTGTATGTGCCGCTGATTAGGAATCAGCGCATGACATATGCTGTATGTGTAGCAAATATTTCCCCTACAGTATATGCATATCCATACACTGCCGTGCCCCAATGACATTAATAGATTAAATTAGAACCATTTTACACGTATCTCAGTTTAGTATATAATAATAAATTAGTGTTTGGCAGGTGAGATATATTACTTCATTGGTATTCAGTAGGTGTAAGGGGAACGGTCCGTATCACACAATTGTAACTAAATCTGAATCCTGAGGATTGCCTGTAATCCGCTACCCCTTGTTCACATTAATTATCTAACAGTGATTGATCGTCATGAGTGGCTCTTGGCTGCACTGCTCTATATAATACCTAAACTCCTAAACAATTGCTGCAATTATATGCTCCCTACATAACATTATATACTACTATTGGCATCCATCTCTAATCCATCTCTAATCTCTCATCTATACTTTGTCTAATTGTTCAGCATTTTTTCACTGCACAGTGATCAGTGTGAGCGGGCTTGTCAGCACCGCTCCGAAACGCCGACGTGCACGTTTCGCAATTGCTTTAACCAGGCAAACCCGATTGCCCGTTCCGGGTTGTTTTTAACAGAACGTCCCACCAATCCCTGACCATAAATCGCACCTCATGGTTTATCAACTGTCTTTGATTGCGGTGGACCGCATTCCTTATTTGATACCAATCCAGATGGAACGCAATGTAACTCACCCTGAGTCACATGGTGAGTCTAAGCCAATCACTGGTCTATATTGACGTCATTCGCGTGAATCTGTGTAAGTACATAGAGGCCTCGTAGGAACTGAGTTCTTGGATTTAAATATAGTTTCTTCTCAATTGGATATGGCTTATAGTCTTATTATTATGGGAAGTAGTTACAATAACAAAGAAAAAAAAGAAAAAATGATGGATGAGGAGGAGATTCCTTCGGAGGTTCTTAACAGCTCACTGTATATATTCTAATAAAGTATAATATGTGAGATGTTAATAGAGCTGTGATAACTAAATTGTAATTATTAAATTGTGCCAAATTAAAAGTTAAATTCTTATAGTATTAAAATATTATATTTGTATATAACAAAAATTGGTAGTGAATAAAATAAAAAATAATAAGTGTGATAATATAATTGGTGTGATGGTGAAAAATAAATTTCTGTGAAATGAGGAATATTGATAATTTGAATGATTTTATGGTGAAAATGAGTGTGAGGTTTTAATAAATTAATGAAACTTTGGTGTATATAATAAAAGAAAAATTGTGTACAATAAAATTATGTGATAAGCTGAGATGCTCTAAATAGAAAAAGCGCGTGAGTGACGTCTTTTGGTGCCAAATGTGAGAAAATTGAACAAATAAAATTAAGTGACAAACAAATAGTGGTGACTAAACATATAAAGACATGCTGCAGCTAGTTGGTAGACGTATCATATATTATTAGTACCATCCTCAGATTCTATATGTATTATATTATATTATGTTGTAAGGGATGATGTTTCCTCCTATGATCTTACATTTAGAATGTTGTAACCCTTATAAGTTGGAGGGAAAGTGCCTATGGAGAAACCTCTCCGCCCCATCCTTACTACATCTACTTCGTCGCTAAAATAACTGTTCAAGTTGTGTTATCAGTTTTGCTACACATAATAAAAGGTGTCCAATCTGAATAAGAGCAGTTCTGCAATTTAAGACAGATTCAGGAAAAGGGGGGAAATTTTTCTAGATGGTAAACAAGATCAGTTGAAAATAAATCCATAACGGATAGAAAAAGTATAATAAAATAAAATAAAGTATTCCCAGCATTACTCTGGAGACACACACAGGTAAGTATAGATTAGTAATTAAATAATTAGTTACTTGTATTGAAACAATGCAAATGACAGATTCATCAGAATTCAAGAAGAAGAGAAAAGGGAGGGGGAAGAGAAAGAAACAGGAAGCAGATCCTTTTATCACTACATTGTGACAAATTGATCATTACAAAAAGTGGATCAGATCACAAAAATGGCAAATAACTATTGCCTTCGTTTAAACCATTCGGATATAGGCTGTCCATCAAAAAAATCATTTTACACTCGAATCTGAGCAGCTCTCCATCAATGTCACCTCCCCGGAATCCAGTTTCAAAATGCTTCATGCCAAATACTTGCAGGCCTTTCGTGAGGCCATCATGATACCTTAGAAAGTGGCTGGCAATTGGGGTGAGGGATTTGAATTTAGCTCTATCTTGCCTTGCGTTTCTTATAGTACCCATGGTAGGAAATATAGGAAAAACTATCCCCACTACAAAGATTTTCAATTTGAGTTCCCACATCCTGTCAGAGAGTGAAACCTCTGTTTTGTGTAAGGGTTTAAAATATGCCCCAACAAATCCTATCGATCCATTTGAAATATATTTAGATGTACAACGGTACATGAGGAAATTAACCATAAAGAAGTTTTTTGCAAGTAGGGAGGACTTGGCCACAACTGGTACACCTTTGAGCACATCTGCAGTCACCCCATTTAAACCTAAATCCCTTTTTTCCCCCAAACATATACAGGGGCCATTAATTGAAACTTTTGGGGTTATGGTGCTTGAGGACTTAGAAAAACTTCAACTAAAACCAAAGAAAATTCAGAACCTTACGTTTAAGGAAAGGAATGCCCTAAAAAATTTAAAACAACTTAAAGAGATCGTAATCAAACCCTCTGATAAAGGGGGAGGAGTTGTTGTAATGGATCTGGCAAACTATGTAAATGAGGTCCTGAGACAGCTAAATGATACTGAAACGTATAAAAAACTTAGGAACGACCCATCCGATACCACCTTAATTAAGTTAAGAAATCTTATAGATAAATATGAAAAGAAAGGAACCATTAGTGCCAAAGAGGCCAAATTTATTATCATAGAAGACCCAACTATACCTGTGATCTACGTACTACCAAAAGTACATAAGAGCCTTACTGATCCCCCGGGTAGGCCAATTATATCGGGAGTTCAATCTCTGACATCAAATCTGTCTAAGTTCATTGATTATATCCTGCAACCCTTGGTATCCAGGAATAGATCACACTTGAAGGATACAAAGGATTTCCTTAAACTGTTGGAATCTGTACAGTGGAAGGAAGGTGACATCCTAGTGACAGCTGATGTCAGTTCCCTCTACACCGTTATCGATCATGATGACGGTGTGGAGGCGGTCACTTATTTTCTGGATCAGTCCAACCATACAAAGGATCTAAAGGAGCTGATTATAGAGGGAATTAAGTTTATCCTCAATAATAATTTCTTTTTATTTCAGGATCAATTTTACATCCAGAAAACGGGCACGGCTATGGGCACCAGATTCGCTCCTAGCTATGCCAACCTGTTCCTTGGTTTATGGGAACTAAACACGGTTTGGTCAAATAATAGCTATGGAGCGAATCTGGTGTCCTATGCCAGGTATATTGATGATATTTTCTTTTTATGGAGAGGTGGAGTCGAAACACTTAACTCTTTCTGTACTTTGTTGAACACGAATGATAAGAATATTGTCTTATCATTTGAAAAGAGTGGGGAATCCATCAATTTCCTTGATATTACTGTCTATATTAAAGAGGGCCAGTTACACACCATGACCTACTCCAAACCCACTGATTCGAGGTCATATATAGCAGCCAGTAGTTGTCACCACAACAACTGGCTGGATTCTATCCCCATCAGTCAACTAAAAAGAGTCAGGAGGAATTGTACGGAGGATAATATTTTTGAAGCACAGGCAAAAGAAATGAATGAAAAATTTAGGGCATGCGGCTACAATAAGGGCACCATTGAAAAAGCCCATTCCGAAGTAAGAAACACCACACGTAAGGATCTCCTGAAAGATAATATTATAAAGACCACTACAGACAATAAATATGAATGGGCTTTCATCACCCAGTTTAACCAAAGTCATCAAGAAATCGAGAAGATTTTCAAAAGACATTGGGGTCTGCTAAAGAAGGATCCGGTGATTGGACCCCTTGTCCCCAATAGACCCATCCATATCTACCGCAGGGCTCCCAATTTAAAAAATAAATTGGTCTCCAGTGCTATGCCCTCGACGAAATCCCAGTCTAGAATTGTGTCCCAGGGGTTTTACAGATGCGGTAATTGTATGGGCTGCAGACATATTAACAGTGAAGGAAAAAGCAAAATTGAAAATATCCATATAAATGAGAAAAAAGTGAATATTACAGATTTTATCACTTGTGACAGTAAAAATGTCATTTACGCTATTAAATGCAGCTGTAATTTATTTTATATTGGGCGGACCTCTAGACCCTTGAAGGTTCGCCTGGGGGAGCACATTAGAAACATTAAAAAAGGCCTTCTAACCCATTCTTTGTCTGCTCATTTTAAAACCAAACATAATTGTTTGGTCACAGAAATATCAGGCTTTTATGGAATTAGACAGGTCAAAGGAAACGGAAGGAATAAAGACCTCAATACATTTCTAGCTAAGTCGGAAATGAAATGTATTTTTATGTATGACACCTTAAGTCCAGGTGGTCTGAACTGCGATTTTGAGCTTAAATGGTTCCTTGACTGATGTGCTAAATTAATATGCGACTTTGAGCTTTATCTATTAATGCAACATTTTCATAAAAGTGTTACCCCAGATCTGTTTAGAAAGTCTGTAGTTTCTATTTTTTCCACTAATTCCTGTTTCTCTTTGTTTTACGTTTATATTAGCTACTCATAATATGTATGAAAAGAAACCAAAAACACGGCTGGTTTCCATGGTGACCGTTTCAGAGTGCTTTCTAACCTATGAAATGGCCGCGCCGGTTCCCCTTCTAAACTACAAACCCCAGAATCCCTGAAAACGGAAATAGAAGACGGCGATACGTCACTTCCGCCGTCTGTCTCTCCAAACGGAACAAACCTTCAGGGATTATTTTCTGGGGAAGTTTCACCAGCAGCGGTGCAACACAATATCCGGCGGAAACACCATATATGGTCATGTAGTAGTTCACTATGGAAACTACATTACCCAGAATTCCAAGCTCCGTTTTTTAATGGAGAAGAAAATATGTTTTAAAGTGTTTTTCCTGCTGTACTTTTTTACCATGCATGATACTAGTGTTTATGTATATGTTATTATGAATTTGTGTGATGAATAATCATGTTTTTAAACAAAATTAATTTTCATTGTAATTAATGATGTCATTTCCGGCTACAAACGGAACAAACCTTCAGGGATTATTTTCTGGGGAAGTTTCACCAGCAGCGGTGCAACACAATATCCGGTGGAAACACCATATATGGTCATGTAGTAGTCCACTATGGAAACTACATTACCCAGAATTCCAAGCTCCGTTTTTTAATGGAGAAGAAAATATGTTTTAAAGTGTTTTTCCAGCTGTACTTTTTCACCATGCATGATACTAGTGTTTATGTATATGTTATTATGAATTTGTGTGATGAATAATCATGTTTTTAAACAAAATTAATTTTCATTGTAATTAATGATGTCATTTCCGGCTACTCATTCATTGGATGTTCATAGCATAAATATGCTTACTCCTCACAGTGCAGATAGTTCATGATTAAGGTCCATTCGAGACCGAAACGCGTCGGACGACTGTACTGTGAGTAGTTTTTCTGGAAAAAGGGAATAATCACGCCGATTATTATCTCAAATTTTGCCTTTGGAATTTTTATTGTACTTTTAAATTTTTACTTTTTTATTTTTTCTGTCACCATGTGTGGTGGTTTCTTTGTATGAATTTGGACTATGTCTGGAATAAAAAAACTGTTTTAGAAAGAAGGATTTTTTTCATGACTCTGGTCTGGCATTTGGGAGAAAGAGTTCCTTTTCCTCTTGTGGATCCACCAAAGGGATACCAGTGAATCTATTTAAAGAAACCTTTATAGGAGTCATTCATCGTTTACTGAGTGAGTTGGGGTACGCACCTGAGGATTTTTGTTGATATGAAGAAACCGTTATATGAATGTTCTGGCTTTGCTCTGTGTAAGTGAGGGTACGCATTGAAATTGCCTCAGACGCTACCCCTACGTGTTTACAGTACCCCATGAGGTGTGAGATTCAGGCACGCTTAATTACGTGAACCTAACCTGAGGGGATTGGTGAAAAAAACTAGCAATAAAGATACCTTTACGGGAACCCACTTACTTGTTTCTGTGTGAGTGGGGTACGCCCTTAAAAACTTTCATTGTGTGGAATTCTCGATTCTAGCTGTTGTAAACGGTGCTACACATTTCTTTTCTCTCTTATTTCTCTCCATTTTGACATGAACTGGGAGCCATTTATAACGAGAAGATTCACCTGAACGAAAGGACTCATAGGCCTGCATAACCTGGAGAAGACATCGTATACCCATTTGACAAGGGATGTGTTAAGTTTCATTACCTTTTTCTTTTTTTACGCGCCCTGGACACAGATAAATACCAACACTTGCTTCTTCTATATATTGTTTTGGTAAAATCGGTGATTTTTACATAGGTATTTTGTCAGTGGACGGGCTGCTGTGCGCCAAACTTGTAGACCCTCCCTATTTTCTCTTTTTTGCTTTAGTAAAGCCATACAGATTTAACTGATATAGCAACCTGGTGACGCCTCCTCAGTAAAACTAGCAGGTGTATATAGTAAACTTATACTACTGCGGCTCCCCATAGACACGGGGCTCATAACTCCGAAGGTCACACATCTTGGGCTCACTAATTAATGAATATGAGTGTAATGTTAATTAAGAAGTAAAGTAATTTACACGGTACGGTGAATCAGAGAACTATTAATTACTTCTATTTACACGAGCATGAATTGTAACAACTGTACGAGGGGGTGAGCAATATAATAACCAACAGATCTATATTGCAAACATATTGCCACTGCGGGTCCTAATAGTCACGGAGCTCACAACTCTGGATGTTATATTTTGGGTTCATAAATCAATAATACCGGCCATGCACTTGGAACACGCCTTGTGTTAATTAATTTTTTTCAATCAACGTTACACACAGACCTACAGTATAATTTTATTCACTGATTAGGGCTGTGTATATTGCTATAGTAAAGCTATATGTATTCAACTGATATAGCAACCTAACGTTGCCCTCTCAGTAAGACTAGTAGGTGTATATAGTAAATTTAGACTACTGCGGCTCCTAACAGACACGGGGCTCATAACTCCGAAGGTCACACATCTTGGGCTCACTAATTAATGAATACGAGTGTAATGCCAATTAAGAAGTAAAACATTGTACACTGTATGGTGAATCAGGGAATTATTATTTACTTCTATTTACACGAGTATGAATGGCAATAATTGTATGAGGGGATGAGCAATATAATAATTAACAGACCTATATTGCAAACATATTACCATTGTGGGTCCTAATAGCCACGGAGCTTACAACTCTGGAGATCATATTTTGGGTTCACAAAATAATGAACACCAATGCAGGGGTAATTAAAAAGTAAAGCAATTTACTCTGCATGGTGAGCTAGGGAACTATCAATCACTTCAGCTGACAAGAGTGTGAATTGCAATAACTGTATGAGGGAATAAGCAATACAGCTATCACGGGTCCAGGCTTCATTCCAGATATAAGAACTATTGCAGTACCTATAGGAATCTGGGTATGGGAGTACCAGTAATTGCTTTCAAAAATCAATAGCAACTGGCTCAAACAGCCACAATACCAGTAGCAATACCAGTATAAATAAGGGAATGATGGTTACAGGATTCTTCTGGAGTGTTCTTTAAAAATACTTATTGTGTTCACATCATTTACAGCATTAGGACTCTTGACAAACCCCCTTTCCCCCCCCCCCCTTCTCCCCCCTTTTTCTGCCATCCATGTGAGAAGCTCACTTTACCTAATCCTACATATAGTTATTATACTACATCCATTGCTCTCCAACTGAAAATCTATGATATAAATAAATGAAGCAGAAAATTCAGGCACAGTGAATCAGCTTTTATTCTGTTTATAATATTGAATTTATTCATTAAATTCACAAAAATTTATACAACACATTTTCCATTTATGTTTCTCAATTGCTAACAATTTTTAAGATAGTGATAATAAAAGTTAGATTTTAATATGATATATTCACACTAAGAGTAAATGTAAAATTTCTTCTTCTTTTCTAAGTGCGCCAACAAAAGAGACAATCTTTCTCTGTCCTGTGTTGTTCGGCAGATCTATTAAGCCTGGTGAACTGATAAAGTGCAAGGTGATAAAGTACCAGCCAGTCAGCTCCTAACTGTCATTTTTCAAACCCAGCCTGTGACATGGCAATTAGGAGCTGATTGGCTGGTACTTTATCACCATGCAAATTATCATTTCACCAGGTTTAATAAATCGTCCGCTTATTCATTTATGTACGAGTAGTTAGAAGTAGAAGAACTCTAACAGAAACCACTAAGCTCATCTACAGCCACACCACACTGTATATGCCCAATATCACCTGATCTTAGGCCTGGTTTGTTCTTGGATGTGAGACCACCTGGGAATACCAGGTGCTGTAGGTAGTTTTATACTACCAACACCGTTCTCTTGATGCATTCTATTTTGAAACTTATTCATTGATGTAGAAGTTAGAAACAGCAAAAATCATCTACAGCCGCATCACACTGGATATGTCCAATCCAGTGGCGTAACTAGAAATTTTTCTCCCCCAAGCCAAAAAATTCTTCGGCGCCCACCCCCCCCCCTTCATGCTCCATAATTGGGAGCAAGAAAGGGATAAATATGCGCGCGCCTAAGGCGCGCGCGTCAAAAAAGGGGCGTGGTTTTGTTGGAGTGGGCGTGGTTTCGCATAAAGGGGCGTGGCATTGCAGGAAAAGACTACCTTATACCCCAGTTTTGCAACCTGCACGCCCATACGTTGGCCACCACAGGAAAGAAAAATAATCCTGATTCATGCCCCTTACATTATTTGTCATTTTTCCTCCTTATAGTAATGCCCAGTATACATTATGCCACATACTGCAATGGCCCTTAGACATTATGCCGCACACAATAATGCACGACACAATATGCACACACTGTAATGCCCCCGACACATTATGCCACACACCGTAATGTCTGTGACACATTATGCCACACACCGTAATGCCTGTGACACATTATGACAGGAATCGCAATGCCCGTTATACATTATGCTACACACTGCAATGCCCCTGATACATTATAGCACATACAATGTCTGTGACACATTATGACACACACCGCAATGTCCGTGATACATTATGCCACACACTGCAATGCCCGATACATTATAGCACATACAATGCCTGTGACACATTATGCCACACACTGCAATGACCTTGAGACATTATACCACAATGCCCGTGATATAGTATACCATACACCGTAATGCCTGTGACACATACCGCAATGCCCTGCCCGTTATACCCTATGCCACACATCGCAATGCCCGTTATGTATTATGCCACACTGCAATGACCCTGAGACATTATACCACATACCACAATGCCCGTGATATAGTATACCACACACCGTAATGCCTGACACATTATGACACACACCGCAATGTCCGTGATACATTATGCCACACACTGCAATGACCCTGAGACATTATACCACATATCACAATGCCCGCGATATAGTATACCATACACCGTAATGCCTGCGACACATTATGACACACACCGCAATGTCCGTGATACATTATGCCACACACCGTAATGCCCATTACACATTAAGTCCTACAGTAAGGCTTCTAATTACTTTTCAATTACCTGCTCGTTGTCAGGGGTTTCATGCACTGGGTGTCATGCTCGTTGCCAGGGGTTTCATGCTCTTGGTTCCATGCACGGTGCCAGGGGTTTTCATGCTCAGGGTGTCATGCTCGTTGCCAGGGGTTTCATGCACTGGGTGTCATGCTCGTTGCCAGGTGTTTCATGCACTGGGTGTCATGCTCGTTGCCAGATGTTTCATGCACTGGGTGTCATGCTCGTTGCTAGGAGGTAGTCCTTGTTGCTAGGGCTGTGCTCCCAGTGCCACATATGTCCCCAGTGCCAGATATTCCCCCACGGTGCCAGGTACTTACATGCCCCAGTGCCAAATATAGTCGTCCCCCCCATGTGCCAGGTACACATATGCCCCCAGTGCCAGATATTCCCCCCCAGTGCCAGATATTCCCCCCAGTGCCATATATGCCCCCCGTGCCATATATGCCCCCAGTGCCAGATACCCCCCCAGTGCCATATATGCCCCCAGTGCCAGATATTCCCCCCCAGTGCCATATATGCCCCAGTGCCAGATATCCCCCCCAGTGCCAGATATGCCCCCAGTGCCAGATATTCCCCCCAGTGCCAGAAATGCCCCAGTGCCAGATATTCCTCCCTCCCCCCCCCGTGCCATATATGCCCCCAGTGCCAGATATTTACCCCCCCCCCCCCGCCGTCGCTTTTTGGAGGGACACGGAGGGCACAGCTCGTCTCTCCTGTGTCCCTCCTGCTGCATCATCTCCGGCGGCCACGGGTCTAATAGGGGGAAGTGCCGGTTCGTGAGCCAATTAGAGCTCACGGACGGCACTTCCCCCTATTAGACCCGCGGCCGCCGGAGATGATGCAGCAGGAGGGACACAGGGAGGCGCGCTGTGTGCCCTCCGTGTCCCTCCAAAAAGCGGCGGAGGGAAGGAGACTGCAGACTGACATGCGGACGCTCGTCCGCATGTCAGTCTGCTGTAAATCAGTGGCGCCCCCGCAGCCCCTCGCCCCCAAGCCACCGCGAGGACTGCGGGGGCAGTAGTTACGCCACTGGTCCAATCTCATCTGATGATGGAAGCTAAGCAGTGTTGTGCCTGGTTTGTTTTTGGATTTCAAGTCCTGCCTTCTGGTTTGGCCACGGCACCTCGGATATTCACCAAGGTCATGGCCGTGATGACGACCCTTCACCATCAGAGAATCAGGATCCTGCCAAATCTGGACGACTTGCTGATCCTGGTGAACTCCCAAGAGGTTCTCCACAGTTGTCTGGAACTGGCGGTCCAATTCCTAAAAGTCCACGGGTGGCTCATCAACTGAAAAAAGTCCTCGCTGGTCCCTGCTCGGAACATTGTGCACCTAGGGGCACTGCTGGACACACACAGCCAACAATTGTTTCTGTCTCCAGAGAAAGTCCTGAAAATTCAGGACAGTATCGTCCTCTCTCGCCCAAGAGTGTTGATACACACAGCGATGCAAGTACTAGACCTCATGGTGTCGGCTTTCGATATGGTAGAGTACGCTCAATTTCATTACCGCCCTCTGCAGAGGTTAATCCTCTCCAAGTGGGACGGCCTGCCTCATCGGATGATGTCTCAAATGATCTCCTTGACTCCGGAGGTTCGTCTGACACTGAGCTGGTGGCTACAGGACCAACAGTTGAGCAGGGGCCATCCCTTCTGGATCTCCAACTGTGTCCTCCTGACAATGGATGCCAGTCTTTTGGGCTGGGCCATGGTGTTGGAGCAACACTTTCTCCAGGGTCGGTGGACCAGGGAGGAATCTCTCCTCCTGATATACATTCTGGAATTGCAGGCAGTGTTCAATTAATTGACACTGGCCCTGCCTCTAGTACAGAACAGGCCTGTTCAAGTACAATCTGACAACGACACCACGGTAGTGTACACAAATCATCAAGGCGGCACTCGAAACTGCATGGCAAAGCTGGAAGTATCAAAAATCCTCCGTTGGGTAGAAAGTCATCTGACAGCAATATCGGCAGTGTTCATTCCTGGAGTCCTCAACTAGGAAGCAGATTTCCTCAGTCGTCAGGACGTTCACGCTGGAGAGTGGAGAGGCCGCAGCAGAAATGTCTGCACTGGTGTCAGTAGGTGACTGAGGCAGGGATGACTGGGAGATAGTGGGTGACTGAAGCATGTATGAGTGGGAGATAGTGGGTGACTGAGGCCGGGGTGACTGGGAGATAGTGGGTGACAGGGAGATAGTGGGTTACTGAGGGAGGGGTGATAGGAAGGGGTTGGGTAAGTATGGGAAGAAAGTGGGTGACAGGTATAATAAATGACTAAGGCAGGGGTGATAGGGAGATAGTGGATGACTGTGGCAGGGGTGACAGGGACAGTAAGAGACTGAGGCAGGGGTGACAGGGATAGTGGCTGACTGAGGCAGGGGTGACTGGGAGATAGTGGGTGACTGAGGCAGGGTTGACAGGGATAGTGGGTGACTGAAGCAGGGGTGATAGGGTGACAGTGGGTGACTAAAGCAGGGGTGACTGGTATAGTGGGTGACTGAGGCAGGGATCGCAGATATAGTGGTTGACTGAGGCAGCGGTGACTGGGAGATAGTGGGTAACTGAGGCAGGGGTGACAGGGAAAGTGTGTGACTCAGGCAGGGGTGATAGGGAGATAGTGGGCTGCATATCTCTGCCTCACTGCAGCAGCACATTCCTGCTTCAATGACAGCAGCACATCCCTACCTCACTTATAGCAGCACATCCCTGCCTCGCTGACAGCAGCACATCCCTGCCTCGCTGACAGCAGCACATCCCTGCCTCGCTGACAGCAGCACATCCCTGCTTCGCTGACAGCAGCACATCCCTGCTTCGCTGACAGCAGCACATCCCTGCTTCGCTGACAGCAGCACATCCCTGCCTCGCTGACAGCAGCACATCCCTGTCTCGCTGACAGCAGCACAGCACTGCTTCGCTGACAGCAGCACATCACTGCTTCACTACCAGCAGCACATCCCTGCCTCACTGGCAGCAGCACATCCCTGCCTTACTGACAGCTGTATATAGGGCCTAATTCAGACCTGATCCCTGCTGTGCATATTCACACAACAGGAGATCAGGTCTGAAGTGCGTGTGTGCTGGTGCCGCAGTGCACCGGCACATGCCAGAGATGCGATCAGCATCTCTGCCCAGTGAGCGCCTCTGCCTGATTGACAGGCAGAGGCGGTCACTGGGCAGGAGGAGTCGGGCCAGCGGCGTTGTGCCGCCATTTTGGGGGCACAGTCAGGACAACGCAGACATGACCGGACCGTATGGGGGCGGGCCGTGACGGCTGCGTGACCCGGACAGCAACGGGCCTTATTTACTAAAATCTCAGATAAATTTTATGGCATTTATGTGCAGTCTAGTTTGCACAGTTACAGAAAATTGTATTGAAAGCGCTGTCCAAATTTCAAGAGTATTTTATTAAAATTAATTTTTAAAAAACAAAAGTAAATACATCCACATTAAATATTAATCCAAAAGGTGTCACCTTTTGGATTATTATTTAATGTGGATGTATTTACTTTTGTTTTTTAAAAATTAATTTTAATAAAATACTCTTGAAATTTGGACAGCGCTTTCAATACAATTTTCTGTTTCTTGTGCTATAAATTATTGGGATTCAACACCCCAATTATTTGAGGGCAGCAGTCCATCTTTGGGAGGAATTAATTTATAAAGACCAGGAGGGTTGGATAACCGACACACACTATTCAGTGTAGCGCTTTCATACATATATTGGCCCTCATTCCGAGTTGTTCGCTCGGTATTTTTCATCGCATCGCAATGAAAATCCGCTTAGTACGCAAGCGCAATGTTCGCACTGCGACTGCGCCAAGTAACTTTGCTATGTAGAAAGTAATTTTACTCACGGCTTTTTCATCGCTCCGGCGATCGTAATGTGATTGACAGGAAATGGGTGTTACTGGGCGGAAACACGGCGTTTCAGGGGCGTGTGGCTGAAAACGCTACCGTTTCCGGAAAAAACGCAGGAGTGGCCGGAGAAACGGTGGGAGTGCCTGGGCGAACGCTGGGTGTGTTTGTGACGTCAACCAGGAACGACAAGCACTGAACTGATCGCACAGGCAGAGTAAGTCTGAAGCTACTCCAAAACTGCTACGAGGTTTGTGATCGCAATATTGCGATTACTTCGGTCGCACTTTTAAGAAGCTAAGATACACTCCCAGTAGGCGGCGGCTTAGCGCGTGTAACTCTGCTACATTCGCATTGCGACCGATCAACTCGGAATGAGGGCCCTTGTTTCTTAGTTTGCACAGTTGATAGAGTGTTGATCTTGCACTATCAATGTAAGCCTCACATAGGTTTGATACACATGTAAGTTTGTTTTTATTTTACTACATTGTGGTTTGTGGCTCTATACCATGTAATGCATGTCTTTTAACAGTAGTCAAGTCTTCCAATGTGCTTGTTAGTGAAACCCAATAGATAGCTTTATTTTATTTTGTTTCTTCAAATATTGAATGCATATGTCTTATAACTTTTTTTTTTTTCAATATACAGGTTGAGTATCTGTATATACATTTTTATTATAAGATTTTCAATGACACAAGTACATCCAAGTTGCAGATTATGGATTGTGAAGGACAAATCAACCATATAAACAATTTAAGCAATTTAAATTGCATGCAGGTAGTAGAATATCAAACTCCTTGGATGAGAGTTGGTCGTAATAAACTAGGATAGAAAAGAATAAAGTAGAAAATAAGATTTTAAACCTACCGGTAAATCTTTTTCTCGTAGTCCGTAGAGGATGCTGGGGACTCCGTAAGGACCATGGGGATAGACGGGCTCCACAGGAGACATGGGCACTTTAAGAAAGACTTTAGTTCTGGGTGTGCACTGGCTCCTCCCTCTATGCCACAGTTAGAGAAACTGTGCCCAGAGGAGACGGACAGTATGAGGAAAGGATTTTGTTAATCCAGGGCAAGATTCATACCAGCCACACCAATCACACCGTATAACTTGTGATAAACTACCCAGTTATCAGTATGAAAAAACAACATAGCATCAGTGCAGGACCGATGCAACTATAACATAACCCTTATTGAAGCAATAACTATATACAAGTATTGCAGAAGTAGTCCGCACTTGGGACGGGCTCCCAGCATCCTCTACGGACTACGAGAAAAAGATTTACCAGTAGGTTTAAAATCTTATTTTCTCTAACGTCCTAGAGGATGCTGGGGACTCCGTAAGGACCATGGGGATTATACCAATGCTCCAAAACGGGCGGGAGAGTGCGGATGACTCTGCAGCACCGATTGAGCAAACATGAGTTCCTCCTCAGCCAGGGTATCAAACTTATAGTATTTTGCAAAGGTGTGTGAACCCGACCAAGTAGCAGCTTGACACAGCTGTAGTGCAGAGACCCCTCGGGCAGCCGCCCAAGAAGAGCCCACTTTCCTCGTGGAATGGGCCTTGACCGATTTCAGTAACTGCAATCCAGCCATAGAATGCGCTTGCTGAATCGTGTTACAAATCCGGCGAGCAATAGCCTGCTTTGAAGCAGGGGCACCAATCTTGTTGGTTGCATACAGGACAAACAGCGCTTCAGTTTTCCTGACTCTAGCCGTCCTGGCCACGTAAATTTTCAAAGCCCTAACCACATCAAGTAACTCGGAATCCTCCAAGTCACGCGTAGCCACAAGCACCACAATAGGTTGGTTCATATGAAAAGATGAGACCACTTTTGGTAGGAATTGAGGACGGGTCTGCAATTCTGCTCTATCCACATGGAATACCAAATATGGGCTTTTATGTGACAAAGCCGCTAATTCCGACACTCGCCTAGCCGAAGCCAAGGCTAATAACATGACCACCTTCCATGTGAGATATTTTAACTCCACTGTTTTAAGTGGTTCAAACCAGTGTAATTTTAGAAAACTTAACACCACGTTAAGGTCCCAAGGTGCCACCGGAGGCACAAAAGGAGGCTGAATATGCAGCACTCCTTTTACAAAAGTCTGAACTTCTGGAAGAGAAGCCAATTCTTTTTGAAAGAAAATGGATAAGGCCGAAATCTGGACCTTAATAGAGCCTAATTTTAGGCCCAAATTCACTCCAGTTTGTAGGAAGTGAAGGAAACGGCCCAGATGGAATTCTTCCGTAGGAGCATTCCTGGCCTCACACCAAGAAACATAATTTCGCCATATACGGTGTAATGTTTTAACGTTACATCCTTCCTAGCCTTTATCAGCGTAGGGATGACCTCAACCGGAATGCTAGGATCCGGCATTCAACCGCCATGCCGTCAAACGCAGCCGCGGTAAGTCTTGGAACAGACAGGGCCCCTGATGCAACAGGTCCTGTCTTAGAGGGAGAGGCCACAGATCTTCTGTGAGCATTTCCAGCAGATCCGGATACCAGGTCCTCCGTGGCCAATCTGGAACAATGAGGATTGTTCTCACTCCTCTTTGTCTTATTATCCTCAACACCTTGGGTATGAGAGGAAGAGGAGGAAATACATAGACCGACCGGAACACCCACGGTGTCACTAGGGCGTCTACAGCTACTGCCTGAGGGTCTCTTGACCTTGCGCAATACCTCTGTAGCTTTTTGTTGAGCCGGGACGGCATCATGTCTATCTGTGGCAGTTCCCACCGACTTGTAATCTGTGCAAAGACTTCCTGATGAAGTCCCCACTCTCCCGGATGTAGGTCGTGTCTGCTGAGGATGTCTGCTTCCCAGTTGTCCACTCCCGGAATGAACACTGCTGACAGTGCGCTTGCGTGATTCTCCACCCAGCGAAGAATTCTGGTGGCTTGTGCCATCGCCACTCTGCTTCTTGTGCCGCCTTGGCGGTTTACATGAGCCACTGCGGTGACGTTGTCTGACTGGATCAGAACCGGTTGGTCGCAAAGTAAGGTCTCCGCTTGACGTAGGGCATTGTATATGGCCCTTAGTTCCAGGATGTTGATGTGAAGACAAGTCTCTTGACTTGACCAAAGACCTTGGAAATTTCTTCCCTGTGTGACTGCTCCCCAACCTTGGAGGCTTGCGTCTGTGGTCACCAGGATCCAGCCCTGAATGCTGAATCTGCGTCCCTCGAGAAGGTGAGCACTCTGCAGCCACCACAAGAGTGATACCCTGACCCTGGGGGACAGGGTGATCAACCAATGCATCTGTAAATGTGACCCGGACCACTTGTCCAGTAGGTCCCATTGGAAAGTCCTTGCATGGAACCTGCCGAATGGAATGGCCTCGTATGATGCCACCATCTTTCCCAGGACTCGAGTGCAGTGATGCACTGACACCTGTTTTGGTTTCAATAGGTTCCTGACAAGAGTCATGAGTTCCTGGGCCTTTTCTATCAGGAGATAAACCCTCTTCTGGTCTGTGTCCAGAATCATGCCCAAGAAAGACAGACGAGTAGTAGGAATCAACTGCGACTTCGGGATATTGAGAATCCAGCCGTGTTGCTGTAACACTTTCAGTGAAAGTGATACGCTGTTCAGCAACTGCTCTCTTGATCTCGCTTTTATGAGATCGCCCAAGTACGGGATAATTGTGACACCTTGCTGTTACGATTCCTGTACTCCAGACTGGAGAAGATCTTATGGCAGAGATCTGAGTACAGGAATGAAATACAGGTTGTGGGAGCTGGAGAGCCTAGTAACCCCTGGCGCCCTAACTCCGTTGTCTCGCCCGTGTTATCAGAAATCCCCTGCGAGACTATGGTTGCTTGAGCCCATGGCAGCCGCGTTCGAAGGGCGGATTATGTCTGCCCAACCCCGATGCCCCCGCAGGTCTTAATGGGAGACAAGGGGAAGTCCGAGACAGGGTGATAACAAGGGGCCCTCAGACTAAGCAACCAAGCCAGGGGTTACAAGCTAACTTAACTAAATCAAAAGGTATGTGCGGACTAGCCGCCAGGGAAAAGGACAACCAAGGATCCACGGATCCGACACTCCTATCCGGCACCGCTGGACACCAGAGTGGATCTTGTGGAAGCGGAATCCTCCGCAAAGCTCCAGAACTCAAAATAAACACAATAATAAATAGTAGCGGACAAGCCGCAACACACGGCTGCGCCGCGACTCACGAACACCACCAGATGTTAAAGGTGCTCGGTCAGACTCCAGGAACAGATGGTAACTTCCGAGTACTGGATCACTGAGAACAGGAACAAACGAACAGACCGGGACTGGGAACTCTCTCTGCAGCAGAATCAGGCAAACAGGAAGCTATCACCGGCGTCTGTGAGGAGTCCTGGGAGTGCTTTTAACAGAGAGTCTTCCAATCAGCTGTTTGGAGGCTGATTGGATTAAATGCCATGCAGCTGACAAGCTGCATGGCCAGGGAAACAGATGAGTGATAATTACAACATGCCGTGCAGCTGCATGCTACACAGCCAGGAAACCAGTGATGATATAAACTTAGACCCAGCAACGGGGAACACGATCCGACAGTGGCGTCCCCGTTGCTAGGCGCCGGCCGCACTGACGAGCGGACCCTCGGCGCCTAACAGTACCCCCCCCTTGAGGAGGGGTCAAGGAACCCCTAAATCCGGGTTTCTGAGGAAATTCTTGAAAAAATGCCCTTTTGAGCCTTGGGGCATGAAGGTCCTCATCTAGGACCCACGACCTTTCCTCAGGACCATAACCTTTCCAATGCACCAAAAAATAAAGCCGACCCCGGGACAGCTTGGAATCGAGAACCTTCTCAACCACGAACTCCTGCTGACCCTGTACATTAACTGGTGATCTCCCCTGAGGTTTTTTACGAGGAAATCTGCTAGATGAAACATATGGTTTGAGCAAAGAGCAATGGAAGGTATTTCCGATTCGTAACGTTTTTGGTAGCTGTAACCGGAAAGCAACTGGATTGACTTTTTTGATAATGAGAAATGGTCCAATAAATCTAGGACCCAATCTGGCTGAGGTTTGTCGAAGTTTGATATTGCGAGTCGACAGCCACACCCTGTCTCCTACTCTAAAAGTGCACGGCCGCCGGAACCTGTCCGAAAAATCTTTTTCCTTGAAAGCTGCTTTTCTGAGAGCTATGTGCACTTTTTTCCAAATAAGTTTAAGATGAGAGGTCAGGGCCAGAGAGGAGACAGAGGAATGTTGGAAAAATGAATTAGCTCTGGGGAGGAAACCAAAAACTGCAAAAAATGGAGACACATTGGTGGAGGAATGACAGGCATTATTATAAGCAAACTCTGCCAATGGAAGAAACTCAGACCAGTCATTTTGGAGTTTGGCCGAGTACAAACGCAAATATTGTTTTAAGGATTGGTTCACTCGCTCAGTCTGTCCATTTGATTGTGGATGATAACCGGAGGTTAATGATAATTTCATTTTTAACGAAGCACAAAAAGACTTCCAAAACTGTGCAATGAATTGTGGACCCCTGTCAGAAACAATATCAGTGGGTAACCCATGGAGTCTGAAAACATGACGGAGGAACAAGACTGCCAATCCCTGGGCAGATGGCAATCGGGGAAGACCAATAAAATGAGCCATCTTACTAAAACGGTCCACTACCACCCATATGACTGTGCATCCAGCTGACAGAGGGAGATCCACCACAAAATCCATGGAGATATGCGACCATGGTCTAAGAGGAACATTCAATGGCATAAGTTGACCAATAGGCAAAGAACGGGGAACTTTATGCTGTGCACAGACCTGACACGAAAAAACAAACTCTTTAATGTCTTTAGAAAGACCAGGCCACCACACTGAGCGGGATACCAATTCAAAAGTTTTAGCGACTCCCAGATGCCCTGCAACTTTGCTATCATGAAATTCCTCCAAAACAGTTGCTCTCAAAAACTCAGGAACAAAAAGACGACCAGCAGGAGTATTTCCCGGAGCTTGATGTTGAAGCAGCTTCAATTGAGAAAAAACATCCTGTGTGAGACCTGCCTGAATGACTGAAGGCGGAAGTATGAGAGTAACAGGACTGTTGTCTTGAGCGGGAAGAAAACTGCGTGAGAGGGCATCTGCCTTGGTATTCTTGGAACCAGGTCTGAAGGTGATAATGAATTTGAAACGAGTGAAAAATAAAGCCCAACGAGCCTGTCGGGCATTCAGTCGCTTAGCTGATTCAATGTATTGAAGATTTTTGTGATCTGTCAAAACAGAAATGGTATGGGTCGCTCCTTCAAGCCAATGTCTCCACTCCTCAAAAGCCCATTTAATAGCCAGCAACTCCCGATTACCAACATCGTAGTTGGATTCAGCAGATGAGAATTTCCTGGACATAAATGCACAAGGATGTAACTCAAGGGAATCTGGATCCTTCTGAGAAAGGATAGCCCCTACACCAACCTCCGAGGCATCTACCTCAACGATGAAAGGCAATTCTGGGTTGGGATGTCTAAGGACAGGGGCTGAGACAAAGGCTTGTTTCAAGGCCTGAAAAGATACTTTAGCTTCACATGACCAATTGGTAGGATCTGCTCCCTTCTTAGTGAGTGCCACAATGGGAGCAACTATGTCAGAGAAAGAGTGAATAAACCTTCTGTAGTAGTTCGCAAACCCTAAAAAGCGCTGAATTGCTTTTAAGTTGGTGGGTTGCGCCCAACTCAGGATGGCTTGGAGCTTCTTAGGTTCCATTCGGAATCCCCGAGGGGAAATAATGTACCCTAAAAAGGATACCTCCGTGACGTGAAATTCACACTTCTCCGGTTTGGCATACAAGTGATTTTCACGTAATTTCTTAAGTACCTGACGCACCTGGGTAACATGTTGTTCTATAGAGTCAGAATAAATCAAAATGTCGTCTAAATAGACCACAACGAATCTTCCCAGAAACTCACGGAGCACATCATTAATGAGATCCTGAAAGACTGCCGGAGCGTTAGATAGGCCGAAAGGCATGACCAGATACTCATAGTGACCTGATTGAGTACTGAATGCCGTTTTCCACTCATCCCCCGATCTGATTCTAATGAGATTATATGCTCCTCTCAGGTCAATCTTAGAAAAAATAACAGCCGAACGTAGCTGATCAAAGAGGACAGAGATCAGAGGCAGAGGGTAAGTATTCTTTACTGAGATTTTATTCAGGGCTCGAAAGTCAATGCAGGGTCTGAGGGAACCATCCTTCTTCTCTACGAAGAAAAAACCTGCACTTAAAGGGGATTTAGATGGCCTGATAAACCCTTTCTCAAGACTTTCTTTCACATACTCATTCATGGCCACAGTTTCAGGACCAGACAATGCATATAACCTTCCTTTAGGCAACGTGGCACCAGGAATTAACTCAATGGTACAATCATAAGGCCAATGAGGAGGCAAAATATCCGCATTGCCCTTGGAAAACACATCCAAAAAATCTTGGTACTCTCCAGGAATATGTGCGGACCTGGCAGCAGCTACTCGGATAGGAAGTGTAATACATTCTTTATCACAGATGGTACTCCATTGTAGAATCTCCCCAGACTGCCAATCTATGATGGGATTATGAAAGGCCAGCCAAGGGTGACCCAGAACCACAGGAACTGCTGGACAATGGGTAAGAAAAAACTCAATCTTTTCAGAATGTAGAGCTCCCACCGAGAGCAAAACAGGAGGTGTACATAGAGAAATAACCCCATTGGATAAGGGACTCCCATCTAAACCATGCATGGTGATACACCTACTTAAGGTTAACTGAGGAATACCTAAGGCCTTGGCCCATGTTAAGTCCATAAAGTTTCCTGCAGCTCCACTGTCCACAAAAGCAGAGACCGAGGAACAGAGGCTGTCATAAGAAACTTTAGCAGGAACCAATAGTGAATTATTTGAGGAGATGAGCTGTAGACCAAAGTGAACCCCCTCACTATTCACTTGGTCAGGAAGTTTCCCGACTTGTTTGGGCAACTACGGGCAAAATGTCCCTTACCTCCGCAGTACAAACACAGACCAGAATTTTGCCTCCTGGTTCTTTCTTCCGGAGACAAGTTGGAGAGACCAATCTGCATAGGCTCCTCCATGTCTATCGGAACGGAAGAAACACAGGGAAAAGAAACTACAGATGCCCCTTTCTCAGTCCTCCGCTCTCTGAGCCGACGATCAATTTTAATAGAGAGCTCCATGAGTTTATCAAGGTTCTCAGGAGCGGGATACTGAAGGAGGCTGTCTTTTATAGATTCAGATAAGCCGAGGCGAAACTGACTGCGCAGGGCAGGATCATTCCAGCCACAGTCGTTCGACCAACGGCGAAACTCCGTACAATAATTCTCTGCAGGATTCCTACCCTGTCTTAGAGCACGCAACTGACTTTCTGCGGATGCCTCTCTATCAGGGTCGTCATACAATAGCCCTAAAGATTTCAAAAAAGCGTCTACAGACGATAAGGCTGGATCGTCTGTCTTTAAACCAAAAGCCCAGGTCTGAGGATCCCCCTGAAGCAGAGAAATTATAATTCCAACCCGCTGAGCCTCCGTACCTGAGGAAACTGGTCTTAAACGAAAATACAGTTTACAAGACTCTTTAAAATTAAAAAACTGTTTTCTATCCCCAGAAAAACGGTCAGGCAGATGCATTTTTGGTTCAGGGATGACCCTCGGGGAAGTCCGTAACAGATCTTCCTGTGAGCTCACCCGGAGGGACAGATCCTGAACCATCTGGGTAAGTTCCTGAATCTGACTAACCAAAAACTGGCCAGGATTTGGCCCAACACCGGTGGGATTCATGAGGCCGACAAAATTCTCCCTACTGGATAAGTGAAAAAATTAACTCCTGTTGAAATTTTTTCTTTTGTCTGGCCGGTGATAATGTTACGATTCCTGTACTCCAGACTGGAGAAGATCTTATGGCAGAGATCTGAGTACAGGAATGAAATACAGGTTGTGGGAGCTGGAGAGCCTAGTAACCCCTGGCGCCCTAACTCCGTTGTCTCGCCCGTGTTATCAGAAATCCCCTGCGAGACTATGGTTGCTTGAGCCCATGGCAGCCGCGTTCGAAGGGCGGATTATGTCTGCCCAACCCCGATGCCCCCGCAGGTCTTAATGGGAGACAAGGGGAAGTCCGAGACATGGTGATAACAAGGGGCCCTCAGACTAAGCAACCAAGCCAGGGGTTACAAGCTAACTTAACTAAATCAAAAGGTATGTGCGGACTAGCCGCCAGGGAAAAGGACAACCAAGGATCCACGGATCCGACACTCCTATCCGGCACCGCTGGACACCAGAGTGGATCTTGTGGAAGCGGAATCCTCCGCAAAGCTCCAGAACTCAAAATAAACACAATAATAAATAGTAGCGGACAAGCCGCAACACACGGCTGCGCCGCGACTCACGAACATCACCAGATGTTAAAGGTGCTCGGTCAGACTCCAGGAACAGATGGTAACTTCCGAGTACTGGATCACTGAGAACAGGAACAAACGAACAGACCGGGACTGGGAACTCTCTCTGCAGCAGAATCAGGCAAACAGGAAGCTATCACCGGCGTCTGTGAGGAGTCCTGGGAGTGCTTTTAACAGAGAGTCTTCCAATCAGCTGTTTGGAGGCTGATTGGATTAAATGCCATGCAGCTGACAAGCTGCATGGCCAGGGAAACAGATGAGTGATAATTACAACATGCCGTGCAGCTGCATGCTACACAGCCAGGAAACCAGTGATGATATAAACTTAGACCCAGCAACGGGGAACACGATCCGACAGTGGCGTCCCCGTTGCTAGGCGCCGGCCGCACTGACGAGCGGACCCTCGGCGCCTAACACTTGCTTGCACAGGAGCACCATCATTTCCGCCATTACCTTGGTGAAAATTCTCAGGGCCATGGAGAGACCAAACAGCAACGTCTGAAATTGGCAATGACAGTCCTGTACCGCAAATCTGAGTTACGCCTGATGAGGTGGATAAATGGGGACATGAAGGTATACATCCTGTACACAAATGCGGACAACAGGTGTCAAGCCGTGTGTTGCCTTTGTCAAGCTGTAATAAGTAGGGATAAGGACGTTAACCACCTCGGAACATCCTCCCTTATACGTCACCTGCAGCGCATTCATCATAAGTCAGTGACAAGTTCAAAAACTTTGGATGACAGCGGAAGCAGTCCACTAACCACTAAATCCCTTCCTCTTGTAACCAAGCTCCTGCAAACCACACCACCAATTCCCTCAGTGTCAATTTCCTCCTTAGACAGGAGAGCCAATAGTCCTGCAGGCCATGTCACTGGCAAGTCTGACGAGTCCTCTCCTGCCTGGGATTCCTCCGATGCATCCTTGAGTGTAACGCCTACTGCTGCTGGCGCTGCTGTTGTTGCTGCTGGGCGTCGATCGTCATCCCAGAGGGGAAGTCGGAAGACCACTTGTACTTCTTCCAGTAAGCAATTGACTGTCCAACAGTCCTTTGCGAGGAAGATGAAATATCACAGCAGTCATCCTGCTGCAAAGCGGATAACTCAGGTCTGGGTGGTGAGAAACGTGGTTCCGGTATCCATCGTTAATTTAGAGGCAACTAGAGACTTGATTGAGGTACTGTGTCCCCGGTACCAAATACCCTCTAGGTTCCATTTCTCTAGGCAGGCGATACCGAAAATGTACACAGACCTCAGAAAAAGAGTCACCAGTGTCCTAAAAAATGCAGTTGTACCCAATGTCCACTTGTCTGTGGTTAAGTGGAGCAGGGCAGACTCAGGACTATATGACTGTGACAGCCCACTGGGTAGATGTATTGCCTCCCGCAGCAAGAACAGCAGCGGCGGCACCAGTAGCAGCATCTCGCAATTGCCAACTCGTTCCTAGGCAGGCTACGCTTTGTATCACCGCTTTCCATAAGAGGCACACAGCTGACAACCTCTTACGGAAACTGAGGAACATCATCGCAGAATGGCTTACCCCAATTGAACTCTCCTGGGGATTTGTGACATCGGACAACGCCACCAATATTGTGCGTGCATTACATCTGGGCAAATTCCAGCACGTCCCATGTTTTGCACATACATTGAACTTGGTGGTGCAGAATTATTTAAAAAACGACAGGGGCGTGCAAGAGATGCTGTCGGTGGCCCGAAGAATTGCGAGCCACTTTCTGCCTTCAGCCACCGCATGCCGAAGACTGGAGCACCACCAAACATTCCTGAACCTGCCCTGCCATCATCTGAAGCAAGAGGTGGTAACGAGGTGGAATTCAACCCTCTATATGCTTCAGAGGATGGAGGAGCAGCAAAAGGCCATTCAAGCCTATACATCTGCCCACGATATAGGCAAAGGAGGGGGAATGCACCTGACTCAAGCGCAGTGGAGAATGATTTCAACGTTGTGCAAGGTTCTGCAACCCTTTGAACTTTCCACACGTGAAGTCAGTTCAGACACTGCCAGCCTGAGTCAGGTCATTCCCCTCATCAGGCTTTTGCAGAAGAAGCTGGAGACATTGAAGGAGGAGCTAAAACAGAGCGATTCAACTAGGCATGTGGGACTTGTGGATGGAGCCCTTAATTTGCTTAACCAGGATTCAATCTGTTGAAATCAGAGCACTACATTTTGGCCGCCGTGCTCGATCCTAGATTTAAAACCTACATTGTATCTCTCTTTCCGGCAGACACAAGTCTGCAGAGGTTCAAAGACCTGCTGGTGAGAAAATTGTCAAGTCAAGCGGAACGTGACCCGTCAACAGCTCCTCCTTCACATTCTCCCGCAACTGGGGGTGCGAGGAAAAGGCTAAGAATTCCGAGCCCACCTGCTGGCGGTGATGCAGGGCAGTCTGGAGTGAGTGCTGACATCTGGTCCAGACTGAAGGACCTGGCAACGATTACTGACATGTCGTCTACTGTCACTGCATATGATTCTGTTACCTTTGAAAGAATGGTGGAGAAAAAGAGGCAATTTGGAGGCCCTTGCACAAACTGGCTTTATTCTACCTAAGTTGCCCTCCCTCCAGTGTGTACTCCGAAAGAGTGTTTAGTGCGGCCGCTCACCTTGTCAGCAATCGGCGTACAAGGTTACTTCCAGAAAATGTGGAGAAGATGATGATCATCAAAATTAATTATAATCAATTCCTCCGTGGAGACATTCACCAGCAATTGCCCCCAGAAAGTACACAGGGATCTGAGATGGTGGATTCCAGTGGGGACGAATTAATAATCTGTGAGGAGGGGGATGTACACAGTGAAAGGGGTGAGGAATCGGAGGATGATGAGGTGGACATCTTGCCTCTGTAGAGCCAGTTTGTGCAAGGAGAGATTGATTGATTCTTTTTTGGTGGGGGCCCAAACCAACCAGTCATTTCAGTCAGTCGTGTGGCAGACCCTGTCGCTGAAATGATGGGTTCGTCAATGTTTTTCTTTTCAATCTAAGCCCCTGCAGTTTTCTGTAAGCATCTGCTTCGCTATGATGATCAACAAGTCACAAGGGAAAACACTCAGGGCTGGAGGCGTAGATCTTAGGACCAGCTGCTACAAGCATGGCAGAGGTGTCACTATCACTGGTGACACCCAGAGAGGCGGCGAGGGAGATTGTAATGCAGTGCGCGCAGATAAGCAGCGCAATGGTAAAAAGGAGGCATGGTCTCATAGGTAGGGGCGTGGCCTGAATCACCATTTTGTTGCTGCGGGTATCCCGGGGGTTGGGGGCTGTACCCGGGGACTAGTGTGTGAGTGGTGCTGGCTCCTGCACAGTGACAGAAACTGGGTGTTGCACGTAATGTCACAGTGAAACACCCATATTCTGTCACTGAAGAAGAGCCGGCACTTTGGTGTCACCCCACTTGGCGGGTGACACTCGGGTGTGTGCCGCAACCCCGTTGTGATGCCACTGACCCATGGGAAGCTTTACGTGGCTTACCCATGTGTTAGTAGCCCCAAGCATCTTTTGTGTTAGTCCCTGAAGAAAAACTTCAAATATTGTTTACAATTTTGTAATCAATGGCCTAATTCAGTAAGGATTGCAAATTCTGCTAAGTAACAGAATTTGCAATCCTTTGGTTCGCATGCTGGGGCCACCCATCACAGGGCATGGCCACCCAGCATGCCGCCTCCCTTCTTGACCACGCTGAAATTGCAGTCTCAGTGCAGTTCAGCGTGATCATAAAAAATAGGTTAGCCTCCTGTTGGTGCAGACTGTACGTGTGCGCAGGAAGCCGCCACCATTTTTGTGATCGCAACGGCTGCATGTGATGTCATGCAGCCGCTCTGACCACGCCTCCTGTTTCTCTGTTGAAGCCCTGCCCCCGCACCGCTCCATCTCCGACTTTGAAATGGAGTGTTGCTGACCCCCCCCCCGCACCGATTGACAGTCACAGAAAATGCAGGCGCATGCGTATGCTCTTAGCAATTTTTGCAGTTGGATTGCTTATTGTGATTGCAATCCAACCTGAATCAGGCTCTATTACCTATCACAATGCACTGCAGGTAGTACAAAATGGGGTTAATATAGGAGAAAACCCCCCAGAGCTGTGCTCCTTAACTGTTCCTGGTGGCTAGTGGAGCGGCTGCCCAGTAATCAGTGTCCACGCCAGTGCGCACACGGCCCGCCCCCTACAGCCATGCTGGATCACGGTATAGTGTGGGCACAGAAGCCCCTTACCTCCCTTTCATCAGCGGCCTCGTGATCCCGGAGGGCGGTGTGTGTGTGACTGACCTTAGGAAGAAACCGGAGCCTCCGCTGCAGTGACCCAGCAACCAGGGCACGGGAGTATACTGCGCCGCTGGGAGTGATGGAGCTGCAGTAAAGATGTCTATTAGACCTAGCCTGCTGCAGCCCTTGTACATTCTTATAAAAAAAGTTCTTCTTTTGTTGTCAAAATTAATAGCTAAGTATAGGCTGCCTGAGGCAGCCCCCTGTTAAGTGTCCTGCTACTGAAGGCACCAACTACAAACTGAGCTCCCTGTTCATGGAAGCGAGGTTATAGAGGAGGGGGCGCTGAGCATCTTGGGAACAGTCAAAAGCTTTGAGCCTGTTGGTGCCTCAGATCAAGATCCTACTCTACACCACAATGTGAATCCTTGTGGAGTACAGTGTACCCCACAGAAGAAATGAATGTGTCACACCCATTGGCAGCAACATTAGAATAGCTGCTGATGGGCACAATTGAGAAAGGAAGGGGGGAAAACATTTGAATCCAGCACATATATGTAATTTGAATATGTAATTTGTACCTTCCTACTTTAAAATGTAATGGATGAACCTCACCCTGTGAGAACTATCTTCATGATCAAGAGATCTCATATGCAAGATAAGTATGTGTTGGCAGAGGCGCTCACTGGGCAGAGATGCTGATCGCATCTCTGGCATGTGCCGGTGCACTGCGGCACCAGCACACACACACACACTTCAGACCTGATCTCCTGTTGTGTGAATATGCACAGCAGAGATCAGGTCTGAATTAGGCCCTATATACAGCTGTCAGTAAGGCAGGGATCTGCTGCTGCCAGTGAGGCAGGGATGTGCTGCTGTCAGTGAAGCAGTGATCTGCTGCTGCCAGTGAGGCAGGGATCTGCTGCTGCCAGTGAGGCAGGGATGTGCTGCTATAAGTGAGGCAGGTATGTGCTGCTGTCAATGAGGCAGGGATGTGCTGCTGTCAGTGAAGCAGGGATGTGCTGCTGTCAGCGAGGCAGTGATCTGCTGCCCACTATCTCCCTATCACCCCTGCCTGAGTCACACACTTTCCCTGTCACCCCTGCCCCAGTTACCCACTATCTCCCAGTCACCGCTGCCTCAGTTAACCACTATACCTGCGACCCCTGCCTCAGTCACCCACTATACCAGTCACCCCTGCTTTAGTCACCCACTATCTCTGTCACCCCTGCCTCAGTCAACCACTATCTCCATATCACCCCTACCTCAGTCACCCACTATCCCTGTCACCTCTGCCTCAGTCACCCACTGTCACCCTATCACCCCTGCCTCAGTCACCCACTATCCCTGTCACCCCTGCCTCAGTCTCCTACTGTCCCTGTCACCCCTGCCACAGTCATCCACTATATCCCTATCACCCCTGCCTTAGTCACTGACTATCTCCCAGTCACCCCGGCCTCAGTCACCCACTATCTCCCAGTCATACATGCTTCAGTCACCCACTATCTCCCAGTCATCCCTGCCTCAGTCACCTACTGACACCAGTGCAGACATTTCTGCTGCGGCCTCTCCACTCTCCAGCGTGAACGTACTGACGACTGAGGAAATCCGCTTCCCAGTTGAGGACTCCGGGAATGAACACTGCCGATATTGCTGGCAGATGACGTTCTACCCAACTGAGGATTTTTGATACTTCCAGCTTTGCCATGCAATTTCGAGTGCCGCCTTGATGATTTGTGTACACTACCGTGGTGTCGTTGTCCGATTGTACTTGAACAGGCCTGTTCTGTACTAGAGGCAGGGCCAGTGTCAATGAATTGAACACTGCCCGCAATTCCAGAATGTTTATCGGGAGGAGAGATTCCTCCCTGGTCCACCGATGGTGAAGGGTCGTCATCACGGCCATGACCTTGGTGAATTTCCGAGGTGCCGTGGCCAAACCAGAAGGCAGGACCTGAAATCCAAAAACTAACCAGGCACAACACTGCTTAGCTTCCAACATCAGATGAGATTGGACATATCCAGTGTGATGCGGCTGTAGATGATTTTTGCTGTTTCTAACTTCTACTTCTAACTAATGGTACATCAATGAATAAGTTTCAAAATATAATGCATCAAGAGAACGGTGTTGGTAGTATAAAACTACCTACAGCACCTGGTATTCCCAGGTGGTCTCACATCCAAGAACAAACCAGGCCTAAAATCAGGTGATATTGGGCATATACAGTGTGGTGTGGCTGTAGATGAGCTTGTGGTTTCTGTTAGAGTTCTTCTACTTCTAACTACTCGTACATAAATAAGTAAGCAGCCGATTTATTAAACCTGGTGAAATGATAATTTGCATGGTGATAAAGTACCAGCCAATCAGCTCCTAATTGCCATGTCACAGGCTGGGTTTGAAAAATGACAGTTAGGAGCTGACTGGCTGGTACTTTATCACCTTGCACTTTATCAGTTCACCAGGCTTAATAGATCTGCCCCAATGTTTCAAAATGGAATGCATCAAGAGAACGGTGTTAGTATTGTAAAAATACACACAGCTCCTGGTATTTCCTTGTGGTCTCCCATCCAAGTACTAAAACCAGGACCAACACTGCCCAGCTTCCATGATCAGGAGAGATTGGGCAAATCCAGTGTGCTGTGGCTGTAGATGAGCTGGTGGTTTCTGTTACAGCTCTTCTACTTCTAACTTCTGGTACATAAAAGAATACATGTAAAAATTAAATGTACCAAGAAAATGGTGTTGGTAGTTTAAAAACACCTAAAGAATCTGATACTACCAAGCAGTCTCCCATCCATGTATTAACAAAGTCCAATACTGCTTTGCTTCAAAAATCAAATGAGATTGGGCATATCCAGTGTGGTGTGGCTTTAGATAAGCTTTGTGGTTTCTGTTAGAGCTCTTCTACTTCTAACTACTGGTACATTAATGAATATGTATAAGGTTGTAGTTTATCCAATATGCCTTTACTACCTTACCTTTCAACCCCCCCTCCCTCCCCTCTTCTCCTTATAGCTTACTTAGTTCTCTCCTCCTCGTGTGTGCGTTATTTGTTTTCTCATACATCCTAGAGGATGCTGGGGTCACATTAAGAACCATGGGGTATAGACGGGATCCGCAGGAGACATGGGCACTTTAAGACTTTCAAAGGGTGTGAACTGTCTCCTCCCTCTATGCCCCTCCTCCAGACTCCAGTTTTAGTATTGTGCGCAGTGATACTGGATGCACTACAGGGGAGCTCTACTGAGTTTCTCTGAAAAGACTTGTTAGTTTTTTTTATTTTCAGGGAGGCTGCTGGCAACAGTCTCCCTGCTTCGTGGGACTTAGGGGAGAGAAGTATGACCAACTTCTAGTGAGTTCAATGGCTCTGCTTCAGGCTGACAGGACACCATTAGCTCCTGAGGGTGCTGATCGCTGGGTACGCCTAGATGCACACTCCCGCAGCCTGCCGTCACCCCCTTACAGAGCCAGAAGACAGGTGAGTAGCAGAAGAACAGAAGACTTCTTCTTCAGTGACGGCATTCTGAGGTACCGAGCAGCGAGCGGAACGCTGCGCGCCATGCTCACACACAAACACAGGCACTGCAGGGTGCAGGGCACGGGGGGGGCACCCTGGGCAGCATAAATTCCTCACAAAAGGCTGGAAAAAGTGGACATTAGTGCCTGGGCACTGTCCTTACCCCGCTAGCGTAATTAATTATTTCTGAGCGGGACAGATATGCGCCATTACAGCGGCGGGGCTTCTTCCTCACCTCACCAGAACATCTTTAGAGCATTACAAGTCTATCACTATAGAGTTTATTATTTCCCAGACTGTGTACTTTTGGCGCTGGATTGTGAGCTGAAAAATCCTCTGTGTCCCTCTGACAGATTTACTGACGGTCTGTCCCCCATAAGCCGGTGTGTCTGTGGGTACTTGGTATATGTGTGTCAACATGTCGGTGGCTGAATGTTTTTCCCAAGAGGAAACTATATTAGGAATGCAGACATATGATGGTGGCCCTGTTGGCACCACCAATAACTGACTGGGTAAATGTTTCAGTAATATCAGAGTAAGGTTGGATAAATCTGTGTCCCAGACACAGACGTAGAGAATAGATGTGATATTCATGGCTATGTTTCTTTTCCCTCAGGCCCCGCTGGGTCGCAAAAATGTTATTTTGCCCAGTTACTACACACTGATACTGACACGGATACTGATACTTATGTCGACCATAATGTTTCCTGATTAGATCCAATATTGGCAAGGAGCATTCAGTACATGATTGTGGATATTAAGGACATATTAAAATCACTGAAGACCCTGCTGTTCCTGACAAAGGGGTCTATATGTATGTATATATAGATATATAATGAAAGCTGATGTAACGTTCCTCCATCTCTGTTTGAGAAAGTCTGGGCCAGCTCGACAAGATGGTTTCAAATCCCCAAAAGGATTCTGGTTGTTTATTCATTTCCCGCCGCGGACAGAATAAAGTGGGAGTCACCCCCTGTTCTGCACGGGGCCCTGTCACAAATCCAGCAGATCGTATGCAGGAAGCTACATTATTTCTAGTTATGTAACCACGGGTACATTACTTAGACCTGCCATTACATGTGCATGGGTGAGTAGTAGTATTCAAGAATTGGTCGAATACCTTGTCATCCGATATAGATACCCTGGAGAGATGGGATACTCCTTACGTTGTATCATATCAAGGACACTGCAGCATACTTACGTGAGACTGCAAGGGATATAGGACTCTTGAGTTCACGGGCCAATTTCATGGCAGTGTCGGATAGGAGGGCATTGTGGATTCACCAAGAGAATGCTGATGCTGACTCCAAGAAGAAAGGGAGTCTCTTCCCTATGAAGGTGAAGCCTTGTTTGGTGACTGCCTAGTTAATTTGATCTCGGCAGCTCCCGCAGGTAAGTCAACCTTCTTGCCCTATGTTCCCTCCCAACGGATGAAGACGCATCATTATCTGATGCAGTCATTTCGGCCCAATAGATATGCAAGAAGTTAAGATTCCCCTTTCTTTGCAGGTAGAGGAAGGAGAAGAGAGAAGAGGTCTGCATCCTCTTCAAGATCGCAGGAGCAGAGATCATCCTCTGCTTCTGCCAAATCCACTGCATGACGCTGGGGCTCTCTTGCAGGAGCCCGCACCAGTGGGGGCACGTCTAAAACTCTTCAGTCAGTTCTGGATTCATTCGGACATGGACTCGTGTGTTTTACAAATAGTGTCCCAAGGGTACAAACTGGGGTTTCAAGATGTTCCTCCTCACCGATTGTTCAAACATTAAGTTACTGTGCTATTCCTGGGTTATATAACGCTGGGGTATGTGCTGGCATACTCTCTCTCTGTCTCTCCAAAGGGCCTTGTGGGGGAAATGTCTTCAGTAAAAGTATTCCCTGTGTGTGTGGTGTGTCGGTACGCGTGTGTCGACATGTCTGAGGAAGAAGGCTATATTAGAGAGGAGCGGGAGCAAATGAACGTGGTGTCTCCGCCGACACCTGATTGGATGGATATGTGGAATGTTTTATATGCTAGTGTAAACTCATTGCACAAAAGATTAGACAAGGCAGAAGCTTTGGGACAGTCAGGGTCTCAACCAATGCCTAATCCTATGTCGCAGGGACTGTCAGGGTCTCATAAGCGCCCACTATCCAGATTGTTGACACAGATACCGACACGGATTCTGACTCCAGTGTCGATTACGATGATGCAAAGTTACAGCCAAAATTGGCAAAATACATTTGATATATGATTATGGCAATAAAAGATGTTTTGCACATCACAGAGGAGCCCCCTATCCCTGACAAGAGGGTACATATGTACAAGGGAAAGAAGCCTGAGGTAACCTTTCCCCCCTCACACGAGCTGAACGAGTTATGTGAAAAAGCTTGGGAATCTCCTGCAGATTTCCAAAAGGATTCCCCTTTCCCATCAACGGATAGGTTACGATGGGAATCCTCCCCTTGGGTGGACAAAGCATTAACACGCTTATCCAAGAAGGTAGCCCTCCCATCCCAGGATACGGCTACCCTCAAAGAGTCTGCTGACCGCAAACAGGAGATTACCCTGAAGTCCATTTATACACATTCAGGTACCTTACTCAGACCGGCAATTGCGTCGGCCTGGGTGTGTAGTGCTGTAGCGGCATGGACGGATACCCTAGATAAGGCTACTATTTTATTGCCCCTGGGGCATATAAGAGATGCTGTCCTATATATGTGTGTATGCAAACTACAGGTGGTGCTGCAGGGCTCACACCCTTTTACTTGTCTTGTAGAGCAACTCTGGAGCTGTTACTGGGTCCAGCTGCTGCAAGAAATCAGCTTGAATGCTTCAGGGGCTTGGGCATGGCCAACATGAGCCCCACACTGATGGGGGTGTATAAAGCGATCTAGGGGTCATCCAAGCGCAACCCCACAAAGGCCGCCATGCCCTGCGTGACCATTTTCTCTTTTCATATGCAGACGAGGGTTGCAGCCAACTATGCCCATTGCTTGGATGACATCACCGTATGCAAATCCGTCTGCTGCAGACCTTTCCCCAGGAATGCTTGTACTAGTTGTTGCATATGGTTTGATGTTTGAGGGTGCTTCAGTATTAGGCAGCCTTCCGCCCTCTCATGTTCATCTGAAAATATGTGGTCTCCCTGCAGTTCCCTTGTGCTTCCTCAGTTGAATCTCCTTAACTTGACGGGTGTGTGCCCGAGCAGCCACCCTCCACAGCCCTATCCCAGCACATGCTTTTCTTGCGTATGAGATCTCTTGATCATGAAGATAGTTCTCACAGGGTGAGGTTCATCCATTACATTTTAAAGTAGGAAGGTACAAATTACATATTCAAATTACATATATGTGCTGGATTCAAATGTTTTCCCCCCTTCCTTTCTCAATTGTGCCCATCAGCAGCTATTCTAATGTTGCTGCCGATGGGTGTGACACATTCATTTCTTCTGTGGGGTACACTGGACTCCACAAGGATTCACATTGGGGTGTAGAGTAGGATCTTGATCTGAGGCACCAACAGGCTCAAAGCTTTTGACTGTTCCCAAGATGCTCAGCGCCCCCTCCTCTATAACCTCGCTTCCATGAACAGGGAGCTCAGTTTGTAGTTGGTGCCTTCAGTAGCAGGCCACTTAAGAGGGGGCTGCCTCAGGCAGCCTATTCTTAGCTATTAATTTTGACAAGAAAAGAAGAACTTTTTTTTATAAGAATCTACAAGGGCTGCAGCAGGCTAGGTCTTATAGACATCTTTACTGCAGCTCCATCACTCCCAGCGGCGCAGTATACTCCCGCGCCCTGGTTGCTGGGTCACTGCAGCGGAGGCTCCGGTTTCTTCCTAAGGTCAGTCACACACACACCGCCCTCCGGGATCACGAGGCCGCTGATGAAAGGGAGGTAAGGGACTTCTGTGCCCACACTATACCGTGATCCAGCGTGGCTGTAGGGGGCGGGCCATGTGCGCACTGGTGTGGACACTGATTACTGGGCAGCCGCTCCACTAGCCACCAGGGACAGTTAAGGAGCACAGCTCTGGGGGGTTTTCTCTTATATTAACCCCATTTTGTACTACCCGCAGTGCATTGTGATAGGTAATAGAGCCTGATTCAGGTTGAATTGCAATCGCAATAAGCAGTCCAACTGCAAAAATTGCTAAGAGCATACGCATGCGCCTGCATTTTCTGCGGCACCCCGCAGTTAATGCGATCGCCTCTGACTGTCAATCGGTGCTGGGGGGGGGGGTCAGCAACACTCCATTTCCAAGTCGGAGATGGAGCGGTGCGTGGGCAGGGCTTCAAAATGGGGTCGGCAACGGAGAAACAGGAGGCGTGGTCAGAGCGGTTGCATGACATCACATGCAGCAGCTGCGATCACAAAAATGGTGGCGGCTTCCTGCGCGCACATACAGTCTGCACCAACAGGAGGCTAACCCATTTTTTATGATCACGCTGAACTGCACTGCGACTGCAATTTCAGCGTGGTCAAGAAGGGAGGCGGCATGCTGGGTGGCCCCAGCATGCGAACCAAAGGATTGCAAATTCTGTTACTTAGCAGAATTTGCAATCCTTACTGAATTAGGCCCATTGATTACAAAATTTATTTGTAAATATTTGAAGTTTTTCTTCAGGGACTAACACAAAAGATGCTTGGGGCTACTAACACATGGGTAAGCCACGTAAAGCTTCCCATGGGTCAGTGGCATCACAACGGGGTTGCGGCCCACACCCGAGTGTCACCCGCCAAGGGGGGTGACACCAAAGTACCGGCTCCTCTTCAGTGACAGAATATGGGTGTTTCACTGTGACATTACGTGCAACACCCAGTTTCTGTCACTGTGCAGGAGCCAGCACCACTCACACACTAGTCCCCGGGTGCAGCACTCAACCCCCGGGATACCCGGAGCAACAAAATGGAGATTCAGGCCAACAGGCCACACCCCTACCTATGAGACCATGCCTCCATTTTACCATTGCGCTGCTTATCTGCGCGCACTGCATTACAATCTCCCTCGCTGCCTCTCTGGGTGTCACCAATGATAGTGACACCTTTGCCATGCTTGTAGCAGCTGGTCCCTTGATCTACGCCTCCAGCCCTGAGTGTTTGCCCTTGTGACTTGTTGATCATCATAACGAAGCAGATTCTTACAGAAAACTGCAGGGACTTAAATTGAAAAGAAAAACATTGACGAACCCATCATTTCAGCAACAGGGTCTGCCACACGGCTGACTGAAATGACTGGTTGGTTTGGACCCCCACCAAAAAAGAAGCAATCAATCTCTCCTTGCACAAACTGGCTCTACAGAGGCAAGATGTCCACCTCATCATCCTCCGATTCCTCACCCCTTTCACTGTGTACATCGCCCTCCTCACAGATTATTAATTCGTCCCCACTGGAATCCACCATCTCAGATCCCTGTGTACTTTCTGGAGGCAATTGCTGGTGAATGTCTCCACGGAGGAATTGATTATAATTCATTTTGATGATCATCATCTTCTCCACATTTTCTGGAAGTAACCTCGTACGCCGATTGCTGACAAGGTGAGCGGCTGCACTAAACACTCTTTTGGAGTACACACTGGAGGGAGGGCAACTTAGGTAGAATAAAGCCAGTTTGTGCAAGGGCCTCCAAATTGCCTCTTTTTCCTGCCAGTATACATACGGACTGTCTGACGTGCCTACCTGGATGCGGTCACTCATATAATCCTCCACCATTCTTTCAAAGGTGACAGAATCATATGCAGTGACAGTAGACGACATGTCAGTAATCGTTGCCAGGTCCTTCAGTCCGGACCAGATGTCAGCACTCACTCCAGACTGCCCTGCATCACCGCCAGCGGGTGGGCTCGGAATTCTTAGCCTTTTCCTCGCACCCCCAGTTGCGGGAGAATGTGAAGGAGGAGCTGTTGACGGGTCACGTTCCGCTTGACTTGACAATTTTCTCACCAGCAGGTCTTTGAACCTCTGCAGACTTGTGTCTGCAGGAAAGAGAGATACAATGTAGGTTTTAAATCTAGGATCGAGCACGGTGGCCAAAATTTATTGCTCTGATTTCAACAGATTGAATCCTGGTTAAGCGAATTAAGGGCTCCATCCACAAGTCCCACATGCCTAGCGGAATCGCTCTGTTTTAGCTCCTCCTTCAATGTCTCCAGCTTCTTCTGCAAAAGCCTGATGAGGGGAATGACCTGACTCAGGCTGGCAGTGTCTGAACTGACTTCACGTGTGGCAAGTTCAAAGGATTGCAGAACCTTGCACAACGTTGAAATCATTCTCCACTGCGCTTGAGTCAGGTGCATTCCCCCTCCTTTGCCTATATCGTGGGTAGATGTATAGGCTTGAATGGCCTTTTGCTGCTCCTCCATCTTCTGAAGCATATAGAGGGTTGAATTCCACCTCGTTACCACCTCTTGCTTCAGAGGATGGCAGGGCAGGTTCAGGAATGTTTGGTGGTGCTCCAGTCTTCGGCACGCGGTGGCTGAATGCAGAAAGTGGCCCGCAATTCTTCGGGCCACCGACAGCATCTCTTGCATGCCCCTGTCGTTTTTTAAATAATTCTGCACCACCAAATTCAATGTATGTGCAAAACATGGGACGTGCTGGAATTTGCCCAGATGTAATGCACGCACAATATTGGTGGCGTTGTCCGATGTCACAAATCCCCAGGAGAGTCAAATTGGGGTAAGCCATTCTGCGATGATGTTCCTCAGTTTCCGTAAGAGGTTGTCAGCTGTGTGCCTCTTATGGAAAGCGGTGATACAAAGCGTAGCCTGCCTAGGAACGAGTTGGCATTTGCGAGATGCTGCTACTGGTGCCGCCGCTGCTGTTCTTGCTGCGGGAGGCAATACATCTACCCAGTGGGCTGTCACAGTCATATAGTCCTGAGTCTGCCCTGCTCCACTTAACCACGGACATGTGGACTAGTGGACATTGGGTACAACTGCATTTTTTAGGACACTGGTGACTCTTTTTCTGAGGTCTGTGTACATTTTCGGTATCGCCTGCCTAGAGAAATGGAACCTAGATGGCATTTGGTACCGGGGACACAGTACCTCAATCAAGTCTCTAGTTGCCTCTGAATTAACGATGGATACCGGAACCACGTTTCTCACCACCCAGGCTGACAAGACCTGAGTTATCCGCTTTGCAGCAGGATGACTGCTGTGATATTTCATCTTCCTCGCAAAGGACTGTTGGACAGTCAATTGCCTACTGGAAGTAGTACAAGTGGTCTTCCGACTTCCCCTCTGGGATGACGATCGACGCCCAGCAGCAACAACAGCAGCGCCAGCAGCAGTAGGCGTTACACTCAAGGATGCATCGGAGGAATCCCAGGCAGGAGAGGACTCGTCAGACTTGCCAGTGACATGGCCTGCAGGACTATTGGCTCTCCTGTCTAAGGAGGAAATTGACACTGAGGGAGTTGGTGGTGTGGTTTGCAGGAGCTTGGTTACAAGAGGAAGGGATTTAGTGGTCAGTGGACTGCTTCCGCTGTCATCCAAAGTTTTTGAACTTGTCACTGACTTATGATTAATGCGCTGCAGGTGACGTATAAGGGAGGATGTTCTGAGGTGGTTAACGTCCTTACCCCTACTTATTACAGCTTGACAAAGGCAACACACGGCTTGACACCTGTTGTCCGCATTTGTGTACAGGATGCATACCTTCATGTCCAAATTTATCCATCTCATCAGTCGTACCTCAGATTTGCGGTACAGGACTGTCATTGCCAATTTCAGACGTTGCTGTTTGGTCTCTCCACGGCCCAGAGAATTTTCACCAAGGTAATGGTGGAAATGATGGTTTTCCTGCGCAAGCAAGGTGTCACAATTATCCCGTACTTGGGCGATCTCATAAAAGCGAGATCAAGAGAGCAGTTGCTGAACAGCGTATCACTTTCACTGAAAGTGTTACAGCAACACGGCTGGATTTTCAATATCCCAAAGTCGCAGTTGGTTCCTACGACTCGTCTGTCTTTCTTGGGCATGATTCTGGACACAGACCAGAAGAGGGTTTATCTCCCGATAGAAAAGGCCCAGGAACTCATGACTCTTGTCAGGAACCTATTGAAACCAAAACTTGTGTCAGTGCATCACTGCACTCGAGTCCTGGGAAAGATGGTGGCATCATACAAAGCCATTCCATTCGGCAGGTTCCATGCGAATACTTTCCAATGGGACCTACTGGACAAGTGGTCTGGGTCACATTTACAGATGCATTGGTTGATCACCCTGTCCCCCAGGGTCAGGGTATCACTCCTGTGGTGGCTGCAGAGTGCTCACCTTCTCGAGTGACGCAGATTCGGCATTCAGGACTGGATCCTGGTGACCACAGATGCAAGCCTCAAAGGTTGGGGAGCAGTCACACAGGGAAGAAATTTCCAAGGTCTTTGGTCAAGTCAAGAGACTTGTCTTCACATCAACATCCTGAAACTAGGGGCCATATACAATGCCCTACGTCAAGCGGAGACCTTACTTTGCGACCAACCGGTTCTGATCCAGTCAGACAACGTCACCGCAGTGGCTCATGTAAACCGCCAAGGCGGCACAAGGAGCAGAGTGGCGATGGCACAAGCTACCTTTGCATTTTTCTCCCAAACGAAGGACACTAGAATGAAAATTTTAAAGCCTCCTGTTAGTGCTTCATCTACACGGTATAGCCCTGAATTTTCCAATGCGTAGCTCTTTGCAAAAGAGAGATATTGGCAAGGAAAAGCTGTCTTGTACCTTTGCATTTTTCTCCCAAACGAAGGACACTAGAAAGAAAATTTTAAAGCCTCCTGTTAGGCCATCATCTACACGGCATAGCCCTGAATTTTCCAATGCGTAGCTCTTTGCAAAAGAGAGATATTGGCAAGGAAAAGCTGTCTTGTACCTTTGCATTTTTCTCCCAAACGAAGGACACTAGAAAGAAAATTTTAAAGCCTCCTGTTAGGCCATCATCTACACGGCATAGCCCTGAATTTTCCAATGTGCAGCTCTTTGCAAAAGAGAGATATTGGCATTGAAAAGCTGTCTTGTACCTTTGCATTTTTCTCCCAAACGAAGGAAACTAGAATGAAAATTTTAAAGCCTCCTGTTAGTGCTTCATCTACACGGTATAGCCCTGAATTTTCCAATGCGTAGCTCTTTGCAAAAGAGAGATATTGGCAAGTAAAAGCTGTCTTTCAACTCTTCCACAACTGAAAAACAGATAGTGTTCCCAAGCCTTCCATCCTGTAATATCTTCAGTCTCTCGTCAATGAAGAAAACAATCCCTCCAGCAGACTCTTCAACCACGATACAAGATCACAGCCAAAAGGGCGAGAAGCAACTACACTTGCGTTTAACCAAAATGGCTAAAACTTAGTGGAGGAAAGTGCAGTGCACCAAAACATAAGCTGACACAATCATGGAGAATGCGCCAGCATATATGCTCTTCTATCTATATTTTGCAAACCTGCTCTTGTCCCCTCCAGCTGCTCCATGTAGATTTGACGCCTGGCAAGGTGCATAACCCACTGACAAGCAGGCACACTCCTGCATGAGTTTTCACTCTCACTAGCAGGATGATACACATTCATTTGCATGTGCTCCACCTCTGACACACCGCCCACCCAACCACCCAGTCACCAGAGCCACCCACAAGCCAACTGGCTCCGTGATTTAATTTGCACAGTGCAGTCATCCAGGCAGCATGTCCTTCTCAATGGAATAATCTCTGGTTCCATGGAATCTTCCGCATTGGAATGCTGCGGAACAAAAAGGATTTAAACATTCAGCTTGCTAGCATTCAATGTACCTGCGGCTTGGCTCTAGCACATGGGTCTTCATCCTGTGGCCCTCCAGCTGCTGTGAAACTACACATCCCAGCATGCCCTGCCACAGTTCTGCTATTAAGGTATGCTAAAACTGAGGCAGGGCATGCTGGTATATGTAGTTCCACAGCAGCTGGAGGGTCGCAGGTTGAAGACCCATATTCTGGCATGCCTGTTCTATGATGCATGTTCCGTGATGTCACAATCAGCTTGGAATGGGGTGTCTAGCATGCATTTGCTGACAGCCACTTGAGGGAGACATACATCAGGAGATGCAGCATATCGGAGGTCTTCGATGCCTTTCCAGCAAATGCACACCACCAGCTGCTGGTCTGGACACAAAACAATACCCACAATTGAAGGCTCAAAATGCCCAACTACAGGATTAATGTAAGTAGTGAATTTAGGAATGAATTTAGAAGTAGGAAATTAAGTTAGTTCACAAGTACATTCAAATTCCGATCTAAAGTCTAGGTAGGCCTCACGTCCTGGCAGCCCCCAGCATTTAAAAATGCCTTGATTAGAGGTAGGTAATTAAATGTAGATAAGAAGTAGACACAAAATAACACTCCACAGAGCAATTATCAGGTGTCTTTATCAATTGTTGCATTTAAAAAATCAAGCAATTAGGGAACACAATGTTGCGACAATGTAACCCTATTTGCAAAATAGTACTAAATAAGTTTGTCGATGTAAGACATTTGCAAAGGCGCAAACAAAACACGCTGGAAAATGCAACTGAATCTGTTTTTGGAGGTTAGAATAGATGCAGGATCAAGTAGCTCAATGGGTAGGGTGTTTGATTAGAATTCAACAGGTTATAGATTTGAATCCTGGGTATGATAGTTTGAGGTGTTATTTAATAAAGTATGTTTATATATTAGTCACACATGGCTTACTTGTACAAATGGCATGTCACCAGTTAGTGCTGACTGCTGATATGCCATTTGCACAAACACGCCATGTGTGACTGTATATGCACTTAAGGAGGGCACCCCGGCAATACCACAAACCATTGAGTGTCAAGTATACTAGATATATCTTCATATCTCATGTGCTTTCTCTGAGACCAATCTTGTTATGCCCCTTCCCCACAAGGCATGCGCCTTTTGTCCATATTGCAAAAATGGGGAGGGGAGGGGGGGGGGCATATAATTCTCTGTCACAGGGCACCAAAAAGTCTAGTTATGGCTCTGGTATGCATTATGTAATCTGGCAGACCATATCTCCAACACTGGCTGGTTGGAATAGAAATCCGGTTATCTATGTGAGCAAATGACCATCAACGATTTACTCTCAAACACTAGAAAATGGACAAACATGGTCCCCTAAACAAATTGGTTAAATTTTGGGTTTAACCAATTTGTGTAATGACCATTTTTGACCACTTTTCTAGTGTTTGGGAGCAAATGGTTAATTGACATTTGCTACTATACATTACCAGATTTTCATTCCATCCATCCAGACTGGATAGATAGCCTGACAGATAATTGTGTAGTGTACGCCCAGGATAACTGTCAGTTGTGCTTTCTTTTATGACGGCACATAAATGGGTGGGCAGATCCAGAGCAAGCACTGCCCACTCATGCATAGTTGTCAACTGATGTGAAGTTCCAGGGGGCAATCTCAGTTATAAAGAAAAGTATCTGGAAATTGTCCCTAGTTTAAAAAAAAATAAAAAAAAAAATTGATCAACTCCATTTATTTAGTATGATATCCCAGCAGTCAGAACAACATACTTTATTAAATAACACATCTCAAACTACCATACCCAGGATTCAAACCTATAACCTGTTGAATTCTAATCAAACACCCTACCTATTGAGCTATTTGATCCTGCATAAAAATTGTGAACATTATATGAAGCTATTGGTACTTTGCAAAAAAAAAGTATCAGCATTACAACGCAGCAGATCCATGCAGTTTGCAGCCACACACTACATGTATCTGCTCAGCCACAATGCTGATTATTTCTTCACAAAGTACAAGGTGAGCTCCAAACAGAATTCTCTAGCTTAGAATTATACCTTTCTATGCCAAACCTAGAAGTCGGGCCCCCCACCCTGGGATCCCCCAGAGGGAGGCCTGCACCGTCATGCGGCAGGCTTGTCCGTTTTGGAAGCAGGCTGATGGGCAGCCCAGGCTTGCTTCAGTCTGGGCTTGGCAGGTCTGGAAGCATGAGCTTGCTTTGGGTATGCCTGACCTTGGGTACGCTTTACCTGAGGGATGAAAGGGCCAAGGGAAAGTACTTTTAGCCTTCTGCGTGGTAGGAGTCATACGAGGTAGGCAAGCTGTTTTAGCAGTAGCCAGATCAGCTACAATCTTATTGAGGTCTTCTCCAAAGAGAGTGTCTCCCTTGAAAGGAAGCACCTCCAGGGTTTTCTTGGAATCCATATCCACCGACCAGGATCTCAACCAGCTGTATAAAGTATTACCTTGGAACTGGCTCTCCACTCCCCATTATCTGGTTATCATGGCTTCCTCCGCCAGTGTCCAGACTCGCTTGCTGAAGCTCGGCCACTTCTTCCTAGCAGCAGGCTCCTGGATCACTGGGCAGCAGAGGTGCTTGGGAGCCGGAAGGGGGCGGAGCAATCAGGCAGGCAGTTGCAGTGCTGCCCAGCTATCTGTGGTGTGAGAAGAAGCAGGGGCACCCCACCGCTGGCAGTGCTGCAGCTAGCGGTGGTGGCAGCGGCGAGGCTGCTGGGCTGGGTCTTGAAAAAGGTGGAAAGAAGGGTGTTACGGCATGGAATGTACAAACTGCGAGACCCTGCTGGTAGCGCCTTTGTCTATTTAGTAGGAAGGGCACGTAACAGCCGGGGGGCAATGGAGGAAGCCCCTTTAGGGCTGGAGCCCCTTCAGGGCTGGAGCCCGGCGGCAACTGACTCCGTTGTCTCTGGCAGTTCTGCCCCTGGACTAGAGGAATGGTCAAGAACATGGCAACATTTAATGCCAAAAAATGCAAAATCATACACGTCTCAAAAATGCAAAGGCTAACTATAATATTAAGGGCATTATAATGGCAAGAGGAAAGCTATCTAAGTATTACTATTTCAGGTGAGCAATGTAACAAAGCAATAGGAAAGGCAAGTCAGATGCTTGTTTGCATAGGTTAAAGAACCAGTAGCAGAAAAAAGTAATACAGGTTGAGTATCCCATATGCAAATATTCCGAAATACGGAATATTCCGAAATACGGACTTTTTTGAGTGAGACTGAGATAGTGAAACCTTTGTTTTTTGATGGCTCAGTGTACACAAACTTTGTTTAATACTCAAAGTTATTAAAAATATTGTATTAAATGAACTTCAGACTGTGTGTATAAGGTGTATATGACACATGAATGAATTCTGTGAATGTACACACACTTTGTTTAATGCACAAAGTTATAAAAAATATTGGCTAAAATGACCTTCAGGCTGTGTGTATAAGGTGTATATGAAACATAAATGCATTCTGTGCTTAGATTTAGGTCCCATCACCATAATATCTCGTTATGGTATGCAATTATTCCAAAATACAGAAAAATCCGATATCCAAAATTCCTCTGGTCCCAAGCATTTTGGATAAGGGATACTCAACCTGTAATGCCACTGTATAGGTCCTTGGTACAGCCACATTTAGAATCCTGTGTTCAGTTCCAGAAGCCATATCTCCAGAAGGCTGTAAATACATTAGGGCAACTAAAATTGTGCATGGCCTACATCACAAAACTTACCTGGAAATACTAAAAGATTATGTGTATAGTTTGGAGAAGGGAAGAGGGAACATACAGTAATAGAAACATTTAAATATATAGGGAGGAATGTAATAGGGTGTGAGAATCAGAAAGTGAGAGATTTTGTGTTTTTTCCTGTTGTTTTTTTTTTTTTAAAGTGGCAATCCTTTACATGGCAAAACCAGGTTGATATTTGCCATGTAAAGGATTGCCACCGTGGGCATGTGTAGAAGGGGCACTGCTACTGTTGGCATTATGTGTGTAAGCTGCACTGATATGGTGGTTTTGTGTATAAAGGGCACTGCGACTGTGGGTATTATTATTATTATTATTATTATTATTACATGCGGTGTAATGACAATAAGATAGTGCTACTGTGTGGCGTATTTTGATTTGGGGTGCTATTGTGTGGCCATGCCCCTTCCTTGTGATACCACACCTTCTTTTTTTAAGGAGCGCACTGTCCCTTTATTAAGTATTGGAGAGAGGGCCCAAATTAATAGTTTGCAGGGAGGCGCCAAACACCCTAGCACTGGCCCTTTGGTAGGGGACAGGATTTGCTTCTGCTTGTGCACATATGTTATGATTGCCAGCCAACAGCACTGGTTTTGCCTATAACACTAACTATAAATATTTTGAATTGGTCCTGGACCACCAATCCAAGGCACCCCTGCAAGTGTCCTGAGGCACCCCAGGGTGCAGTTTGAGAACCACTGGTCTAGTGAGTACCCAGGATAATTATTGTAGCTGGTCTGCGGGTAACAGCTCTCAGATCCACTTCTAGAAAAAATGCAGCAATGTAATTTGAGTGACAAACTGCAGAGATGAACCCTTTCTGTGACTGCTGCACAGGGATCACACAAACTCTATTCATAGGGCTGACTTCACTTAGGGGAGATGTTCTCACCCCGCAAAGAAGTGCGAGTATATACCGCACTTACGGTACCATTGGATTTACAGATATTTTCTTGCAATTAACTATGGGGGTCATTCTGAGTTGATTGCTCGCTAGCAGTTTTTAGCAGCCATGCAAACGCATTGTCGCTGCCCACTGGAGAGTGTATATTCACTTTGGAGAAGTGCGAACACTTGAGCAGCAGAGCGCCTGCAAAATCGTTTCAAAATAAGACCAGCACTGTAGTTACACTTCGTGTGCGTTGATTCTAACAACCGAGGGACGGCTTTTGATGTCACACACCCATCCAGCGAATGCCCAGCCACGTCTGCATTTCTTCTGCCACGCCTGCATTTTTCCAAGCACTCCCTGAAAACGGTCAGTTGACACCCAGAAACGCCCTCTTTCTGTCAATCTCCTTGTGGCCTGTTCTGTGATTGGAATAATCGCTAGAACTAGTGCAAAACCACAATGGACTTTGTACCCGTACGATGCGCATGCACATTACGGAGCATGCGCATGCACAGATTAGCCATTTTTTTTCAACTGATTGCTACGCAGCGAACAACGGCAGCAAGCGATCAACTCGGAATGACCCCCTATATACATAGAAACATGGATTTTTACTGCAGGAATTATGGTTAGTTTAGGGGTATCGGTTAGGGTCAACAGAGGTGTAGCTAGGGGTCCAAGCGCCCTTGGCAAAGTAAGGGACTAGCGCCCCCCCTTTCGATAAAGCATTGCAGTCCATTGGCGGTTACCATGTTGGAGCCACAGCAACTGACCCCCTCCCCCACACGCTGCCCTACATCATCGGCTGGGATTCACTGTTGGTGTGAAGCCACTGGGAACATTCTGGTAGCATTAGCAGCAGTCTGTGTCATAGATAGGGAAGGCAGAAGGTTAACTAGCTAATAGCAGTCTGTTGGCAGCAGAGGCTGGGCGGGGGGCTGAGAATGAGCCAACGCTGATCAGTGTCCAGTCTGCTCAGACAAAAATATTTTGTGATCAGGGCTGGTTCTAGACCAAAGGAGCCAATGGCAAAAATTTCCTTTGGCACCCCCCCCCCCCCACACACACACACACACATACACACACACACACACACACACACACACACACACACACACCAAAAAAGAACATATCCCAGTTTAACATAACGCTATGTGGTGCAAGGTGTGGAGCTGGTCACTTGTATCAGACCTCTGACATTTGCCTTTTCACCCATATTGCATACTTTTTCTTGCAGGTTGTGTCTTAATTCAAGAAGTGTTCTAAGTACTTCAGCTTAGTATCTTTACTGACCCCTCTTTACCCCACACTACATAACTGACCCCTCTATACCCTACACTACATCACTGACCTTTCTATAACCATCACTGCATTACTGACCCCTCTATACAGTACACTGACCTCTATATACCTGCTAGTACATCCCTGATGCCTATATTCCCTAAGCTAAATCCCTGACGCCTCTATTCCCTACGCTACATTCCTGATGCCTCTATAACCTACGCTACATCCCTGACGCCTCTATACCCTACGCTACATCCCTGACGCCTCTATACAGTACAATGCATACTGATCCCTCTAGACCATACATCCTCATTACATCAGAGAGATAGTGAAACACTGGAAAAAATAAGGATAAAGTGGACTACATAAACTGATGCTCTAAACAAAGGAGAGAGAGAGAAAAGCACAAGGGAAAGTGGGCAATCGGAACACCATAGAGAGAGGAGAGATAGAAATGCCTGAAAAAGTAAAGGGGGTTGGGTATGGCATCCGGCGCTCGGGATTCCAGCAGTCACATGATACCTAATCCTAATCCTAACCCTCTGGGGGGGGTGGCGGATAGGGCTAACCCTCAGGGGGTGGCAGCTAGGACTAACCCCCCCACTCCTAGTGCCTTCCCTAACACCCCCTCCCCCGGTCCTAACCCTCCCTCCAATACTCGCCTTCGGGATGTTGGCTGTCTGTGTGCCGGCACCAGTCTCCCAAGTGGTGTCAGGATTCCAACATCGGTCAAATGACCGCCGGTATACCGTCTGCCGGGATGGTAAATGTATCCTGAGGACAGGTAGTGAGTGTGGAGGGATAGGTGGTTCAGTAAAATGTAACAGCTCAAACTGCGATCATTCACTGATAAATTGATTTATAGCTCTCCCTTTTTAACCATTGCAGTCATAAAAGCAATGTTTTTTAAACTTTTAAATAAAGCTTGTTAGCATCCCCAGCACACTGTATATGCTGGGAGATGTAGTTCTCAATATGAAAACATTTAATTACTGTGTGAACTCTAATTCCCCAACTGAAACCTCTCACAAACACACACTCCTAAATCTAGTACACACACACACACATTTCCCCAGTACTGACAACTCTCATCACTTCCACACACTGACAACTCCCTCCTGCTCCTCTCCCCACTGACACTGACAGCTCCCTCACAGTCACACACATCCTCCACCCCCCCACCCCCCACACACACACACTGATAGCACACATGCACAAATCCCCCCCTCCTCGACACTAACTGTCACGGACTGCTTGGGCAGCAGGGGGCAGGCTCTGACTTGAAGTGCTGAAATTCAACAGCTCTCTCGAACTTGCAAGGCATGGCTGTGCAGCTGTCTCCAGCCATCTCCTTGCCCACTGTGTAATTTGTGGCGTTCTCTGATGTTCCCCGCTCTGCCTCTACAACCGGCACATAATGTACAGCAGTGGTGACTCCTGAGTATGGGCCTGGAGAACTCCGCCTACCGGGGGGTAGGGATTAATAATTTCAAAGGAGCAGAGCTAGGAGTGAAGCAGTGGACAGCAGTTGAGGGGCGTTTCAAACTGTAACAGGGTTGGGACAATTTCAGTATCCTTCCCTCACCGTCTAATTGGTCAGTCCCACGCTGATTGCCATAGCGCCCTTTCGAGACTGCAGAACTCTATCCCTTAGCCACGGTTGGCACAGCTGGATGGTGCCCCTGGCAAGTGCCATCCTGGCCAAGGGGTAGATACGCCCCTGAGGGTCAGGGCCAGCAACAGAAATCTCGGGGCCCAGTACACTGATATCTCTGGGGCCCCCTCAACCCCCCCTTAACTTGGCAGAGGGATCTTTAAAAAAAAATGGAGCCTTTGACTCGGACCGTCAGTGAGGCCGGCAGGTGGTTTTCATACTGGGCTATCCAGCTCTTCGGTGGCGGTGGCAGGGACATTCAGAAAAGGGCCAGCACAGCAACATGCATAATAATGGCAATACAGTATGGACCACAGGGACTGGACAAAGTGATGGGGTAAAAGGAGGGGGGAGGGTTTAGTTGGCCTGTTAATTGTTTTCCTGCTTAAATTGAGCAGTTGGTGGATACACTTTAAAAAGCAATATTGGCACTGTGGCCCCATTATTTCTGTTCTTAATACTTAGAGCCCTGAACAAGTGTCCCCTTTGTCCCCCCTGTCACCGGGCCTGTTCAGGCGTTACCTATGGAGAAGCTGCGACATGACATCCTAGGACACGATACTGCACCATGCATCACCATTATATTTCAGTGTGCCTTGTCAATATTTAAATCTTGTTCTGTGTGACGTGAGTTGTAAATGGTTGAAAATCTCTGTGCTACAGTATCGTCACCATGTAGTTATAACAACACCGCAAAACCACCAAAAGACGTGTTTTGGTAGAGGGACTGCTGGAGGGGCCCATTGGGGCCCCCAGTTTGCTACCCCACCCCAGTATACCTGTGCTGTAGCCAGTGGAAGGGGCACTATCTTCCCGGTGATCTCTTCGGGAAGATGGTGCCGCACATAGAAAGCAAAGACTCTGGCTGCACTCTCCTGCCCTCGCTCTAAGCAAGGTGATCGGGCCACAAAAGGACCCCTGTCGGACCCCTGCCGGACCCCGGCCTGTGGGCCACAAAAGGATGCATTGGGGGCGGCATGCGGCCCATGGGTTTGACACCCCTGCCCTAGAGTATCAAAATTTGTTTCACGGCACCCCTAGGCCAAAGTTTTTTTTATTGAGAAATTCAGAAAAAAATATAAAATTAAGTAAATTGTGTTTATAGCATGTCATCCTCAGGTTCAGTTATGTTGTAAGGGAATGGTTTTGCCAATTTAATAAAGTATAAATAATTTTAATTGGTCCTGGACCACCAAACTATGCTACCAGTGCAAGAACCCCAGTTTGGAAACTACTGCCATAAAATAAACCTTTTTTGTTTTTTTTAAACTACATGTAATACACCTTAGAGCTCAGTTCCTAAAAGGTTTTAAACCCTTGCATACAGTAAACTACACATATTTAAAAATCCTACACCGGGCACAAGTGCTCACGGGCCAATTTCATGGCAGTCTCGGATAGGAGGGCATTGTGGATTCACCAAGGGAATGCTGATGCTGACTCCAAGAAGAAAGGGAGTCTCTTCCCTATGAAGGTGAAGCCTTGTTTGGCGACGGCCTAGTTAATTTGATCTCGGCAGCTCCCGCAGGTAAGTCATCCTTCTTGCCCTATGTTCCCTCTCAACGGATGAAGACGCATCATTATCTGACGCAGTCATTTCGGCCCAATAGATATGCAAGAAGTTAAGATTCCCCTTTATTTGCAGGTAGAGGAAGGAAAAGAGGGAAGAGGTCTGTAGCCTCTTCAAGATCGCAGGAGCAGAGATCGTCCTCTGCTTCTGCCAAATCCACTGCATGACGCTGGGGCTCTCTTGCAGGAGCCCGCACCAGTGGGGGGCACGTCTAAAACTCTTCAGTCAGTTCTGGATTCATTCGGACCTGGACTCATGGGTTTTACAAATAGTGTCCCAAGGGTACAAACTGGGGTTTCAAGACGTTCCCCCTCACCGATTGTTCAAATCAGCCTTAGTCAGCAGGGAGAAGGTTTTTATTCAAGCCTCTTCGTGGTCCCGAAGCCGGACGGCTCAGTCAGACAAATCTTAAATCTGAAATCCCTTAATTTCTACCTAAAGAAATTCAATTTCAAGATGGAATCTCTCAGGGTAGTGATCTCCAGTCCGGGGGATAAAGGAGATTTCATGGTTTTGGTAGACATAAAGGATGCCTACTTATATGTTCCCATTTAGCCACTGCATCAAGCTACCTGAGGTTTGCAATTCAGGATTGTCATTACCAATTTCAGACGTTGCCGTTTGGTCTGTCCACGGCTCCGAGGATTTTCACCAGGGTGATGGCGGAAATGATGGTTCTCCTTCGCAAGCAAGGAGTCACAATTATCCCGTACTTGGATGATCTCCTGATAAAGGCGAGATCCAGGGACCAGTTGGTGCAAAACATCTACTCTCCCTGACAGTTCTTCAACAACATGGTTGGCTCCTAAACTTGCCAAAATCGCAGTTGGTCCCAATGACGCGGTTGTTGTTTTTGGGAGTGATACTGGACACAGAAGAGGTTTTCTTCTAGTGGAAAGGCTCTGGAGATCCAGAGTCTGGTCAAACAAATTCTGAAACCAGCAAGAGTGTTAATCCATCAATGCATTCAGTTGCTGGGGAAGATGGTTGCGGCCTACGAGGCCATTCAGTTTGGCAGGTTCCATGCCAGAGTGTTCCAGTGGGACCTGTTGGACAAGTGGTCCGGATCCCACCTACACATGCACCGGAGGATAATCCTGTCTTCCAAGACCAGAATCTCACTCCATTGGTGGCTGCACAGTTCTCACCACCTAGAGTGGCGATGGTTCGGGATCCAGGACGGGATCCTAGGGACCACGGATGCAACCCTCCGAGGCTGGAGAGCAGTCACACAGGGGGAAAACATCCAAGGAAGATGGTCAAGTCTTCCTTGGATGTTTTCATCTCCACATAAATGTTCTGGAGTTAAGGGCCATTTAATAACTGCAGACACAGTACGCACTGGGACGGGTGCCCAGCATCCTCTACGGACTAAGAGAAAAGGATTTACCTATAGGTATTAAAATCCTATCTTCTCTAACGTCCTAGAGGATGCTGTGGACTCCGTAAGGACCATGGGGATAGACGGGCTCCGCAGGAGACATGGGCACTTTAAGAAAGACTTTAGTTCTGGGTGTGCACTGGCTCCTCCCTCTATGCCCCTCCTCCAGAACTCAGTTTGATACTGTACCCAGTGGAGACTGGGTGCTTTTCAGGAGCTCTCCTGAGCTTTCTGACAGAAAGTATTTTGTTAGGTTTTTAATTTTCAGGGAGCACTGCTGGCAACAGACTCCCTCATCGAGGGACTGAGGGGAGAAAAGCAGCCCTGCTCTCTGAGTTGCAAGGTCCTGCTTCTTAGGCTACTGGACACCATTAGCTCCAGTGGGATTGGTACGCAGGATCTCACCCTCGCCGTCCGTCCCAGAGCCGCGCCGCCGTCCCCCTCGCAGAGCCGGAAGATAGAAGCCGGGTGAGTATGAGAAGAAAAGAAGACTTCAGAGGCGGCAGAAGACTTCATGATCTTCACTGAGGTAACGCATAGCACTGCAGCTGTGCGCCTTTGCTCCCATACACCTCACATACTCCGGTCACTGTAAGGGTGCAGGGCGCAGGGGGGGCACCCTGGGCAGCAATATAAACCTCTTTCGCAAAAATATAACATATATACAGCTGGGCACTTTATATATGTATAAGCCCCCACCAATTTTACAGTTTAAGCGGGACAGAAGCCCGCCTCCGAGGGGGCGGGGCTTCTCCCTCAGCACTCACCAGCGCCATTTTTTCTCCACAGCACCGCTGAGAGGAAGCTCCCCGGACTCTACCCTGCTTATACCACGTTAGACAAGAGGGTTGAAAAGAGGGGTGGGGGGGGCACATAATTCGCAAATTACATACAGCAGCACTACTGGGCAAACATTAAGTTACTGTTTTATTCCTGGGTTATATAGCGCTGGGGGGTGTGCTGGCATACTCTCTCTCTGTCTCTCCAAAGGGCCTTGTGGGGAAACTGTCTTCAGAAAAAGCATTCCCTGTGTGTGTAGTGTGTCGGTACACGAGTGTCGACATGTCTGAGGAAGAAGGCTATATTAGAGAGGAGCGGGAGCAAATGAATGTGGTGTCTCCGCCGACAGCTGATTGGATGGATATGTGGAATGTTTTAAATGCTAGTGTAAACTCATTGCACAAAAGATTAGACAAGGCAGAAGCTTTGGGACAGTCAGGGTTTCAACCCATGCCTGATCCTATGTTGCAGGGACTGTCAGGGTCTCATAAGCGCCCACTATCCCAGATTGTTGACACAGATACCGACACGGATTCTGACTCCAGTGTCGATTACGATGATGCAAAGTTACAGCCAAAATTGGCAAAATCCATTCGATTTATGATTATGGCAATAAAAGATGTTTTGCACATCACAGAGGAACCCCCTGTCGCTGACAAGAGGGTACATATGTACAAGGGAAAGAAGCCAGAGGTAACCTTTCCCCCCTCACACGAGCTGAACGAGTTATGTGAAAAAGCTTGGGAATCTCCAGATAAAAGACTGCAGATTTCCAAAAGGATTCTTATGGCGTATCCTTTCCCATCAACGGATAGGTTACGATGGGAATGCTCCCCTAGGGTGGACAAAGCATTAACACGCTTATCCAAGAAGGTAGCCCTCCCGTCCCAGGATACGGCTACCCTCAAAGAGTGTGCTGACCGCAAACAGGAGATTACCCTGAAGTCCATTTATACACATTCAGGTACCTTACTCAGACCGGCAATTGCGTCGGCCTGGGTGTGTAGTAGAGATGAGCGGGTTCGGTTCCTCGGAATCCGAACCCGCCCGAACTACATGTTTTTTTTCACGGGTCCGAGCGACTCGGATCTTCCCGCCTTGCTCGGTTAACCCGAGCGCGCCCGAACGTCATCATGACGCTGTCGGATTCTCGCGAGACTCGGATTCTATATAAGGAGCTGCGCGTCGCCGCCATTTTCACACGTGCATTGAGATTGATAGGGAGAGGACGTGGCTGGCGTCCTCTCCATTTAGATTAGAAGAGAGAGAGTGAGATTGATTTGAGACAGAGACACTTGATTTACTGGAGCTTAGGAGTACTGTAGAGAGTGCAGAGTTTAGTAGTGACTGACCACAGTGACCACCAGACAGTGCAGTTTTATTTAATATAATCCGTTCTCTGCCTGAAAAAAACGATACACAGTGACTCAGTCACATACCATATCTGTGTGCACTGCTCAGCCCAGTGTGCTGCATCATCTATGTATATATCTGACTGTGCTCACACAGCTTATAATTGTGGGGGAGACTGGGGAGCAGTGCCAGTTATAGGTTATAGCAGGAGCCAGGAGTACATATTATTAAAATTAAACAGTGCACACTTTTGCTGCAGGAGTGCCACTGCCAGTGTGACTGACCAGTGACCTGACCACACTGACCACCAGTATAGTTAGTAGTATACTATATTGTGATTGCCTGAAAAAGTTAAACACTCGTCGTGTGACTTGTGTGGTGTTTTTTTTTTAATTCTATAAAAAACTCATTCTGCTGACAGTGTCCAGCAGGTCCGTCATTATATAATATATACCTGTCCGGCTGCAGTAGTGATATATATATATTTTTTATATCATTATTTATCATCCAGTCGCAGCAGACACAGTACGGTAGTTCACGGCTGTAGCTACCTCTGTGTCGGCACTCGGCAGTCCGTCCATAATTGTATACCACCTACCCGTGTTTTTTTTTTCTTTCTTCTTTATACATACTACATCTCATTATCAACCAGTCTATATTAGCAGCAGACACAGTACGGTAGTCCACGGCTGTAGCTACCTCTGTGTCGGCACTCGGCAGTCCGTCCATAATTGTATACCACCTACCCGTGGTTTTTTTTTCTTTCTTCTTTATACATACTACATCTCATTATCAACCAGTCTATATTAGCAGCAGACACAGTACGGTAGTCCACGGCTGTAGCTACCTCTGTGTCGGCACTCGGCAGTCCATCCATAATTGTATACCACCTACCCGTGGTTTTTTTTTCTTTCTTCTTTATACATACTACATCTCATTATCATCCAGTCTATATTAGCAGCAGACACAGTACAGTACGGTAGTCCACGGCTGTAGCTACCTCTGTGTCGGCACTCGGCAGTCCGTCCATAATTGTATACCACCTACCCGTGTTTTTTTTTTCTTTCTTCTTTATACATACTACATCTTATTATCAACCAGTCTATATTAGCAGCAGACACAGTACGGTAGTCCACGGCTGTAGCTACCTCTGTGTCGGCACTCGGCAGTCCATCCATAATTGTATACCACCTACCCGTGGTTTCTTTTTCTTTCTTCTTCATACATACATACTACATCTCATTATCATCCAGTCTATATTAGCAGCAGACACAGTACAGTACAATAGTCCACGGCTGTAGCTACCTCTGTGTCGGCACTCGGCAGTCCATCCATAATTGTATACTAGTATCCATCCATCTCCATTGTTTACCTGAGGTGCCTTTTAGTTGTGCCTATTAAAATATGGAGAACAAAAATGTTGAGGTTCCAAAATTAGGGAAAGATCAAGATCCACTTCCACCTCGTGCTGAAGCTGCTGCCACTAGTCATGGCCGAGACAATGAAATGCCAGCAACGTCGTCTGCCAAGGCCGATGCCCAATGTCAGCTACCTCATTGCGCCTCTTTTTTTCTTTGCGTCATGTGCTGTTTGGGGAGGGTTTTTTGGAAGGGCCATCCTGCGTGACACTGCAGTGCCACTCCTAGATGGGCCCGGTGTTTGTGTCGGCCACTAGGGTCGCTTATCTTACTCACACAGTCAGCTACCTCATTGCGCCTCTTTTTTTCTTTGCGTCATGTGCTGTTTGGGGAGGGTTTTTTGGAAGGGCCATCCTGCGTGACACTGCAGTGCCACTCCTAGATGGGCCCGGTGTTTGTGTCGGCCACTAGGGTCGCTTATCTTACTCACACAGTCAGCTACCTCATTGCGCCTCTTTTTTTCTTTGCGTCATGTGCTGTTTGGGGAGGGTTTTTTGGAAGGGCCATCCTGCGTGACACTGCAGTGCCACTCCTAGATGGGCCCGGTGTTTGTGTCGGCCACTAGGGTCGCTTATCTTACTCACACAGTCAGCTACCTCATTGCGCCTCTTTTTTTCTTTGCGTCATGTGCTGTTTGGGGAGGGTTTTTTGGAAGGGACATCCTGCGTGACACTGCAGTGCCACTCCTAGATGGGCCCGGTGTTTGTGTCGGCCACTAGGGTCGCTTATCTTACTCACACAGCTACCTCATTGCGCCTCTTTTTTTCTTTGCGTCATGTGCTGTTTGGGGAGGGTTTTTTGGAAGGGACATCCTGCGTGACACTGCAGTGCCACTCCTAGATGGGCCCGGTGTTTGTGTCGGCCACTAGGGTCGCTTATCTTACTCACACAGCGACCTCGGTGCAAATTTTAGGACTAAAAATAATATTGTGAGGTGTGAGGTATTCAGAATAGACTGAAAATGAGTGTAAATTATGGTTTTTGAGGTTAATAATACTTTGGGATCAAAATGACCCCCAAATTCTATGATTTAAGCTGTTTTTTAGGGTTTTTTGAAAAAAACACCCGAATCCAAAACACACCCGAATCCGACAAAAAAAATTCGGTGAGGTTTTGCCAAAACGCGGTCGAACCCAAAACATAGAGATGCTGTCCTATATATGTGTGTATGCAAACTACACATAAGAGATGCTGTCCTATATATGTGTGTATGCAAACTACAGGTGGTGCTGCAGGGCCCACACCCTTTTACTTGTCTTGTAGAGCAGCTCTGAAGCTGTTACAGTGCCCAGCTGCAGCAAGAAATCAGCTTGAATGCTTCAGGGGCTTGGGCATGGCCAACATGAGCCCCACACCGAAGGAGGGTGGGGGTGTTTAATGCAAACTTGGGGTTATACAAGCGCCGCAAAAGGCCGCCATGCCCTGCATGCCCCTTTTCTCTTTTCATATACAGATGAGGGTTCCAGCCAACTTTGGCCCACTGCTTGGATGACATCACCGTATGCAAATCCGTCTGCTGCAGACCTTCCCCCAGGAATGCTTGCAATAGTTGTTGCATATGGTTTAATGTCTGAGGGTGCTTCAGTATTAGGCAGCCTTCTGCCCTCCCATGTTCATCAGAAAAGATGTGGTCTCCCTGCAGTTGTTGTCCCCAGACGAGAGTTCCCTTGTGCTTCCTCAGTTAAATCTCCTTAACTTGACGGGGGTGTGCCCGAGCAGCCGCCCTCCCCAGCCCTATCCCAACACATACTTATCTTGCATATGAGAT